>NC_142695.1:53928816-54235483 GCF_029641045.1 Salvia hispanica
TAATTAGGATAAATTTCATAATTTTTGACGGTTATAAAAGTGAGCTGGAGCAATGACGGAATAGCTTTCCTGCCCATGCCTAAAAATAGAAGTCAGCTTTACACAGCCAACCCAAATTGAATACTAGTATATAGGTATTTTCTAAAGTGCAACAAATATAATTTTATACAATGTGTTAAAATATTTTATAACTAGCACTATCGAATAAATAACTATTATTCATCGTTAAAAATGAGCGTATTTTTACGCGACGACTAAAAAGGCGTAGGAAATTTCTGAATCAAATTTTGCCATTAATTGATTTTGTAGGTTTGGCCGAAAAATAAATAGGGGGTACTTCGAAGATGTGAAAATTAATTACACTAATTGCCTAACATAATTTGACCTTGTTGCTCCCTTAATTTGGAGTCTTGGAGATATTTAGATGTCAAACTTCAGTAATTTTTTTTCCATATTACCATTAATATAGAACCTTGTGTTTTAATCAAACTAGTTTTAACCCACGTGCGATGCACGACGGAATATTTTTTCTATCATACACAGTTTTAAATTCTTAATTGATTATTTAAAATAAGAAATAATATAACTAAATAATATTTAAAAATAAAAAAATATATATTGTACTACTATATAATAACAATTCAATAAATATATGCTCCTCAATTCATTTTATACATAAACACATAAAATTAAACATATTTGAAATGGAGTAAAAACAAACACAATTATTTGGACAACGATGAAGAGACTATATCAATTGTTGACACTTTTGAAAAACAATCCTTCCTATTTCTATACTAAAAATAATGTAAATCACACTTTTAACTAAATAATAAATTGATAACTCATAATATTGAAAATGTCAAAATTATGACCATAAAAAAATCAAATGATAAACTACACAAAAAAATATTATATTAATTGGTTGAATTAACACTATTATATTAATGAATAATGATAACTCTTTTGAACGTTTATAACGTTTATCTTTATTTATTGCACTTTTAAACGTGGTTTGTTGGAACATGAAACATATATACTCGATCTACTATTTTTTATACTACTTTATAATTTTAAATACTGCAAAATTTCTTTTTGTAAAAATATAGTTCTTAATAGTATAATATACTATCTTACTCAGCATGATCACCTATAGATAAGATAATTAGATTTTAATATAAAATCAGTTGTATCCTAGACTAATTAAGTGTCAAATCCTAATTTCAACAATAATATTATTAGTAAAATATTATTTTTTGTGACACCACTTAATATAATTATAGCGTCAGTGACAATATAAATATACAAATGTAATAAATTGTGTTAAGAAGAAGATAAATATTATACATGTTTCGAGTTAAGGATGTTACAATTCTTCCATCTCTAAGAATTGTAAAAAATATTAGGATAAAATTCTCGAACCATATACACGCGGTACTCTAACTATTGTAATCACAGGAAAAAAAACAACAATAAATGAAATGGAAATTACAATGAAAATTATAAAATAAACCGAACTATAAGTTTGGTCGAAAAAAAACCTCTTTCCGCAAGACAAACCGTGATAAGGTAAGAAGTGACACTCATACCATCCTGTCATGGAAAATACATTCTAAGGATATTACAATGGTTTTGTCTCCACGTTTAATGAATTCATAGACACACGACATCGTACTCGAATGAGTGACGAAGTATTGCTAGGTTGTAGATTATCAAGGAAGATGAATTCCATGCTTTCAACAAATAAAATAAGACAATGAAGAAGTGATTATAATCTTGCACATACTACATATTTATAGTGTAGATGAACAAATAAGAGAGGATGACCGTTACTTTTATGCAATTGATTATGATATTGTAATTGATTAGTGGTTAATTTTTTGAATTAATCATTTGACCATCATATTAATGTTTATTGACTAACAGTGTAATCAACTTTATAATTTCGTATGTTCTATCAATATAATAATATTGTAATTGATTAGTTTGTTCATTTGAATGTAACCGTTTCAATTCATATGAATGTAACGGTTTCAATATTGGAGTCATTTATATTTCAGCCGTTATTCCATATTTTATTAGCGGCTATTTAAATATTTAATTTCACACCCTATATTTACAAATATTTAAATTTATACTCAAAATTCACAAATATTCAAAAACGGCCCAAAACTCGCCTTTTATATATGTATAGATGCCCCACACTACTTTTAGCATATTCTATAATATGTTTCATTATATATGCAAAAAAATCACTTTAGCATCTGCATTAATGTCGTTGTTTTTGTAAAAAATGAGAAGGGTTGATATTAGTATTTTGTGTCTCAACAAAATTTTTAATTATTCAAAATTTGAGAAACTATTTTTGAAACGCTAAAAGTTTAGGACAAATTCTTGAGTATGCTAAAACTTGGGGATATTTTTTTAAAATATGCTAAAAGTTTAGGAAACACCATAAATTTTTTATTTTTTTTGCTAAACGGCGTGTGTTTTATACATTAAGATAAAAATTCTACCTTAGATTATGACGAGAAGAATCGGCTTTTCGTCAGAATTTTGTATTGTGGGACATTTTATGGAAAATGATGAAGGCTTAAATGTTTTTTAAAATACGCTTGGAAGTAAATGTTTTGTTATATGATTATTTTTTTTGGTAGAAATTGTTATATGATTATTTAAAATAGTAGATATGAGAGATGAACTAGCTAGACCTCCCAAATCCCAATCACAATAAAAACAGACACATATAGTGTTTTGAAAATTATGAGATTTTGCAAGAAGCATCTATATATAAAACTTATCTTGCTGAATTTACTATGGTGGCATTTCAAGTATCCATACGTTGCATAAAAAACGGAAGTTTTCTTCCAAACTTTATGCAAAAAGTTGAGGAAAGTTTTCATATTTTATATTCATTTAGTTTCTTTATTAATTATGATTACACTTATCGAAATAAGAATGTGATCAAATGAAAACTCTAAATATTATGCAAACTCAAAACTATGATATGGACCATTGAAAATTTTTAACAGATCACAAAAAAGCATCAACAGAAAAACGTCAACAGAATTTCTACGGTAGTCAATGATTGATGTTGTGTTGATACTGTGTTGACATTAAAATCTTAAAATTTTACACTGTTGATATTGTATTGAAACTGTGTTGAAGCTGTGTTGAGGAGTTTTGAGTTTGTACAATATATAAGTTTGCATTTTATCACTACACTATTAAAATATTACTATTATTTCACACACCAACTCATATTGCCAACTTGATATGTGGACGAGAGAAATGTTTTTCTTCAGCAATAGGAGAGAGTGCAATCAAATTAACGAGCAACTTATGGCTCGGGAAAAAACTTTTAATTTAATTTTTATATTTTATTCTCATTTTGTTTAACCTTTACATGTCAATATTTTAAATTGCGTGCACAAAAGTAGTTAAAAGTGAATGAAGTAAAATGTCAATGGAAAATCAAAAAATTATTGGGATGAAAGGATTATTAGTTTTGTAATAAAATATTAGTAGAAAGAGTAAGTGAATATGTACGGTTCATTTACCAAAAGTAAAATTCACGGAAAATGAACCACAAGACAAGTATTCATGGACGGAGAGAGTACTATGTTACACAACTTGGCCTGGAAATGAATTGATTTGATGAGCTTGACTCTAAACTTCAAGGTTTCGAACTAACAAATCTCGTACTTAAACGACTTAAGATGCATGATTAGGAGCTCAAATAAAGATTTTTCATAAACGCAAAGTCAGAAAATAAAGAGTGTTCATAAACACAACGTAAAGATAATAAAGAAAATGTTGCATACTTTTTAAACACCTAACTAAAATTCTTCAGCATAGAGCCTTCCCACATAGTAATATCATCAAAGTCTAAGTTGCATCTCATCCCTCAAACCACAGCTAAACATGCAATAAATTCATACATTTTCAACTCAGGACCCCATACATCCATGTGGAACAGTTGGCCCGTCAAATCAACGAGCACATTATGGCTCTTGTCGATGAAACTATAGACGCTGATCTTCCCGCCCATATGATACAGTACACTGCACGTCTCCGTGCCATATGGTCCCTTAATGACTCTCAAATGATCAATATAACCAGTTAATGGGGAGGTCGGTTCATGTTGAAGGATTGTTTCATTGTGCCTCAACACCCACTGCAAAGAACCACCTTCGCCCATCTCCAACTCAAACAGCTCAATTGACAGACATTCGTTAGCCTTTGTGAGACATCTAGATATGTATAGACGACCATTTGCCTCATGGAGACAGTAAGTGGTATCCCAATGTACCATTCTTGTCTGGAACTGGTAAGATGAATAACTAGGCTTTAATATACAGTCGAATTCATTCTTAGCAATATCATAGTAGACGACTGCATCCAACATCTCCCAGTATATCCAGCCATTACAATACACACCCCCGTATCCACCACTCAATTTAAGCCTTTCAGGAAACACAAATCGCAAACTGAGCTTCCAAGCGCAACTCTCCGAGTCATAGACCTCGATCCGACAAGTATCTACCTTAAGAGGATAGATGCGATCCTCTACGGTTGACTTAATGCAAACAACCTTGTAGTGGAGTGACTTCGAAGGATCAAAAATTAAGGCAAGTGCCACAATATTGTCCTTATAGGAATCGGTAACCCAGATCTTTCTTGACAGCTTAGTGGTCGGATTATAAACATATAGAGTCTCATATGTACGGTCCGATTTTAGTAGCATCAGGCCGTTACAAGAACAAATGATTGTGGGGTTTGGAACAGAGAAGGTGTATGGTATCATCAGCTTTTCGCCATTCATGATTGGATCAAAGTTAAAGATGTGCGAGCTGGGATTCCTCTGGTTCAAGTTCAGGAGAAGAGACGGCTGCACCTTTGGGGAGCGCAGGGTGTGGAGATGGCAGAATTTCTCAGAGGAGACCAGTGCGAGCCAATGTTTGCATACTAACTTGCATCGGATAATAGATTTTGCAGGTAACAGGATAAATATTTTCATCAAAAGATCGATGTTCCAGATCAGTCTCATCCATCTATCACCATAATCCTCCTCGGGAGTTACAGCAGGAACGTTGGCCTTCTTCGGATTCATGCTGCCAAATCAAAGCAGTCAATTTAAGTATTTAAACCATAAAAGAAATCTTTCACCTAATTCAGAAACAAATCTTTAACTACTAATAAGTATGAGCTACCAAGTGCTAGATTCTATCTCATACACCTCAATCCAACAAGATCAGGATATGAACTAATGAAACAAGGGAATAATGAGAGATAGAGAGAAACAAAGCCATTATTTCTGATACTCAATTTTCATTCAGATACGGCATATTGTTCAATACAACAGTGTAGATACTTACATAAACATATTGAACCCGAACAAATAACTCACAGCTAAAACACTAGAGGTAAGAGGATCCTTTCCAGCCACAACAAAGAGAATGAAGCTACACAAGTGAGAAGGACTAGCTGAGTTGAGAATCTTCTTTTTATCACATTTTCATCATCTAATGGCAATGTTAACACTAGAAAAAGAGCAAAAAATCTTGTAGTGAAGCTATTTTTTATGATCAAAATCCAAGTTTACTTGACATGATCAGTTTGGAGAGTTCAAATGACTATAGTTAATTTCACATCTTGTTATCACTCAAATCAATATATACACGAACTCGAAATCATTTCACTTGCATACAAATCCTAAAATCACTATGAGCCTCCCTATTATTAACAACAGGAACTTCAGCATTGAAAATTCATGCTGTTAATCAGTCAATTGAAGTACTCTAGCCATGACTCACAACACAATCTAATTCCTAATTCATAAACAAATTCTTGAACCCTACAAATAAATACCACTCCTTCCTTCCGTCCTACGTTACTTGATGCATTTCTTTTCGAGATTTAAGAAAATTTCGTTTAATGAATTAAATAAAGTAAATGAGAGAATAAAGTAAGAGATAGAAGAGAGAGTAAAGTAAAAGAAAGGTGATTAACTATTTTGTTTTTAACGAAAAAGAGAAATGACTCAAGTAACTTGGACACTCAAAATGGAATCGGTAACTTGGGGCGAAGGAAGAAATAACAAAGCCAAATATTCATCTTTTACAACAAGTGTGTGGATTTGGTACCATTGTTAGTGTAGAAAAGAGGCAAATAAGAAAGAGATTTTGACATCAACGAAACACAGAAACTGCAACCAACTTCACCTGAGTTTGTCGATCACAAAGCCGCCGGAGACAACGGCGGAAAAATAAGGCTTTTCTTTAACGTAATTGTAGACAAATCGACTGTGTGTCGTTGACTAGCTTAACCTAAACCTAGAGATAAATTCGTTTTTTTCAAGAGAATAAAGTACTATTAAGAATCATGACGGACCTTATGCATTTAACTAATGGGCCAAAAATATAAAAAACTGCTTCTAAGCCCTATTGAGAAATTGATGAGCCTTGAAGTACTACTCCACTTTATTTGATGCACTCTAGATAGAGCATTTCTTATAAAATGTGGAAATTTATTTGGTTTTTTTTAGCGAAAAGAGGATAAGTAAACTTATTGATGTTTTCTAGTCTAAAAAGTATATCCATTAAAATAGATATTTAAAAAAAAAAAAAACTTTTTTCATCCATAAAAATAGACAAGTTTTACTATTTTAGGCCGTCCACATAAATCAGACTAATTCTAAAAATTAAAAGTTTTAAACCAATATACCAACCATACACATCATTCTAAATATGTATCCCACGATCCACTAACACTAGTCTCACCATATTTTCCGTTACTCTATCTTACTTTCCCAATTATATATTAATAATATGTCATTAATAACTTTATTTATTTGTGTGGACGGAGGGAGTATCACTTAGAGTGAGACGGATTGATGTGTATATATATACAAGGACCAAAACTACCAATGGGCTTACAAAAGATGGGCTACTTGCCTAAACTTCTTCCATACTTAGCTAGTAATGCATGAGTTTCTTACTTGTAATACTTCCTCTGTCTCGAGATTCTCGAGATGAGTGAAGTCCTTCTTTTGGGCATGGAATTATGGAATTAATATTTAAATAGTTAAAGTATAGAGGATAAAGTATGAGAGAAAGAAAAATAAAGAAGTAAAAAGAGAATAAAATAGGTGGAGAATAAAGTAAGAGAGAAGATTTTTTTGCTAAAAAGGAAAATAACTCACTTATAATGTGACATCCCAAAAAGGAATGTGACTCGCTTATCTTGGGACGGAGGGAGTAGTACTTCCTTGTCAAATGATACATTTGGGTAACAACATGATGTTTTAGGAGTTACTCCCTTGTTCCCTCATAGTTGAAGCAAAACTTTTCGACACGGAGTTTAAGAAATGGATGTTTAGTGTGTTAAGTAAATAGATAAAAAATAATAAGAGAGATAATAAAGAAGAAAGTAAATAAAGTAAGAGAGAGAAAAAGTGTTACTGTATATAGAAATGACTCAACTATGAGAGAACTTCCCAAAGTAGAAAAATGACTCAACTATGAGGGAACAGATGGAGTATTATTTTGTGCGTTAAGTGGAATGATAAAATAATATATTTATATTAGTGAGAGAGAGAATTTTTTCTTCAGAAAATGAAATGTGGCATCTTTTATGAGACAAACTAAAAAGGAAAGTGCGACAACTATTATGAGACGTGAAATCTTTTATTAGACAAACTAAAAAGGAAAGTGTGACAACTATTATGACACGCATGGAGTAACATCTATAATATCATGCACTCCATTCATCCCATTTAAAACTGGGGCCTTATTTCTTCTTGCACCAAATTTTGAAAAAATAACATTAAAATTAATTTTATATGAAGAAAAAAATGTATGTGAAAAATAAAATAGAATCCTCCGAATTCGTGTTTGTAACCTTGTGGGAGAAAACGAAAGAAACTAATACAGAGTAAAACAAAAAATGATTATGTCAATGCTATGTCAGCAGTCGCCTAAGTAGCGCTCATATATAGGAGCGCATGCAGCACATCATTCCTTCTTAGGCTAAAATACATTGTCAGTCATGGAGTATATGATTAGTTTACGAAGTTGATCCTGAATATTATTTTTCAAAAATGAATCTCAATAGAATCATCCTATTTTGATGGTGCCGTAAAAAACTGACAGTAAGATCCAATTAAGTGAGATTTTGACTTTATTAATCTTTAAATTTGCTATTAGCAACCTAATAAATTTGAGATTTTTTTTAGAAGGATGAATTTGAAATTTATTAGAAACCCAATTAAGCTTCATTCTTTCCAACCGATCACTTCCTCGTACTTATGCTACTGCGAAACTTAATTCCGCCCCTCAAACGTCACCAGTTCCGCGGTAGTCAAGGAATTCACCATCCCGGTCGAATCCGACGAGTTGATATATCAGTTTGGAGAGTTCGAATGAGTAGTTAATTTCACATCTCTTTAATTCAATTTGGAGAATTACACATTTTTCAATTTCTCTTTAATTTTATTTAAAAAGTACTCTTACGATATATACTTATATCTCAATTCAATTGAATATATCAGTTTACAATTCATTTTATTAGTTTTATGCGCAAAGTAAGGACTTGTTTGGCTAAACTTATTTTAAAGAGATAAGTGCTTCATTTGCTCCATTATTAAGTGAGATATCAATTAATGAAACATATCTTTTGAAGTATAAATTCAAGAAAATGATGTTTAATTTGTTATATAAACAGAGAATAAAATATGGAATCTGTTTTATGCCATGTGTCACTAGATGATTTTTCAATTTCTCTTTTATTTTATTCAAAAAAGTATTATAGTCAAAATATCAACATATACCACCTAAAAATGAAACCAATATTATTGAATTCAGTTGAACATATCAATTTATAATCAAAACATATTAAATTTATTAGCATTAATATTGTCTTTTTTTGTTTCTAATTTAATGATCTAAATTGAATTTTATTTCTTATATGAAATCATGACTTGTTGCAATAATTTACATTGAACTAATGGGCCAGAATTTAAAAACAGTTTTCTAAGCCCAATTGAGCAATTGATGAGCCTAGAAATATTTTGACGCACTCTAAATGAAGCATTTTTTATTTGACGAGTAATTTTATACAAATATCTTTTTTTTTTAGGTGAGTAAAGATAGTAAAAAAAGTAGAAGTAGGCATCTAAAATGAAAAAATGTATCACTTATAATAAGACGGATAGTGTGTATATTGATATGAAAGACTCAAAACTACAATTGGGCTTGCAAAAAGATTGGCTACTTGCCTTAACTTCTTCCATACTTGCCTAGTAACTGGGGCATTACTTCTCTTTGAGCACTAAATTTTAAAAAATAATATTCAAATAAATTTAATATGGAGAAAATAAATTATGCTAAAAAATAAAATAGAAAAAAGAAAAAAAAATAAAATAGGAAATAAAATAGTGTAAAAGAGAATAAAAATAGCAGTATTAGTATTACTAAAAAGACTAATGACACATTTATGATGAGGCGACAAAAAAAGAAATATGACTCATTAATAGTGAGATGCATTAAATAGTTTATATATTACTTTGACTCGGCTCAGATTTTAAAAATTACTATAAAGGAAAGCGAGTGGAATATGAGTATGCATTTATATGCTACTTCTGTCAAAGCTACTTGCCCAGTAGCACGATATTCAAGTCGTCCCAATCTTTTTTCACTATTTTTTTGGCTAAAATTTCATTCTATATATCTTCTACTCTACTCTCCTTTTACTTCATTCTTTTTCCATACTTTATTTTCACCTTATTTAACTTTCAAACATCAATTTATTAAATCTTGTGCATGAAAGTAATAAAATATAAACGGAAAAAGTTAGTGAATGTGAAATTTAATCACCAAAAATAACAAAAACTAATTGAGACAATTATTTGAGAAAAAAGACAGAAAATGAAATATGAGACAAACGGATGGAGTATTATGCCATACAACTTGGCCTGGAAATGACCTGACTTGATGAGTTCTACTCCAAAGTTTAAGGTTTCGTGGACGGCATGAGATGCATGATCAGTAGCTCAAATAAAGATTGTTCATAAACACAATGCTAAGATAACATAGAAAATGTTGCATTAAAACACCAAACTAAAAATCATCAGCATAGAGTCACATAGTAATATCATCAAAGTAGTCTAAGTTGCATCTCATCCCTCAAACAACAGCTAAACATTCAATAAATTCATACATTTCCATATGAGGACCCCCATAACTGGCCTGAATGTTGAATGGTGGGCCTGTCACATCAACGAGCAACTTATAGCTCTTGTCGAGGAAACTATAGACACTAATCATCCCATACATATGAGACAGTACACTGCACGTCTCTGTGTCGTATGATCCCTTAATGAATCTCAATTGTTCATTATAGCCATTAATTGGGGAAATGTGTTCATGGTGAGGGATTGTTTCATCGTACCTCAAGAACCACGAAGAAGAACGACGATCATGCATATCCAACTCAAACAGCTTAATCAATTGACAGTTGCTAGCCTTTGTGAACAATCTAGATATGTATAGATGACCATTTGCCCCTTGCAGAAGAGAGGAAGAGTCAACCGAAAGTAGAATATGTTTCCGGAGAGAAGGTGAATATCTAGGCATATCTAGAGTATCGAAATCATTCTGGGCAATATCATAGTAGACGAGTGTGTCCAAGATATCCCAATATATCGATCCACTACAGTACACTCCCCCGTATCCACCACACATTTCAAGCCTTTGAGGAAACACAAATCGCAACATGAGCTTCCAAACGCAACTCTCTGAGTCATAAACCTCGATCGCACAAGTATCTACCTCAAGAGGATTGATACGATCTTCTGAGGTTGACTTAATGCAAACAACCTTGTAGTGGGGAGACTTTGAAGGATCAAAAGCTAATGCAAGCGCCACAATATTGTCACGATAAGCATCGGTAACACTAATCTTTCTTGACAGCTTAGTGGTGGGATTGTATACATGGAAACTCTCATCTTTATGGTGAGATTTTAGCAGCATCAGCCCATTACAAGAACTAATGATGATGGGGTTTGGAAAAGAGAAGGTGTAAGGTATCATCAGCTTCTCGCCATTCATGAATGGATTGAAGTTAAAGAACTGCAAGCTTGGATTCCCCAGGTTCGGATTCAGGAGAAGAGACGGCTGCAGCTTTGGGGAGTGCAGGGTGTGGAGATGGCAGAATTTCTCAGAGGAGACCAGTGAGAGCCAATGTTTGCATACTAACTTGCATCGGGTAACAGATTTTGCAGGTAACAGGATAAATATTTTCGTCAAAAGATCATTGTTCCAGATCAGTCTCATCCATCTATCACCATAATCCTCCTCGGGAGTTACAGCATGAACTTTGTCCTTCTTCGGATTCATGCTGCCAAATCAAAGCAGTCAATTTAAGTATTTAAACCATAAAAGAAATCTTTCACCTAATTCAGAAACAAATCTTTAAACCCTATGAATAAGTATGAGCTGCCAAGTGCTAGATTCTATCTCATACACCTCAATCCAACAAGATCAGGATATGAACTAATGAAAGAAAGCAATAACGAGAGATGGAGAGAAACAAAGCCATTATTTCTTATACTCAATTTTCATTCAGATACGACATATTGTTCAATACAACAGTGTAGATACTTATAGAAACCTCTCGAACCCCGAACAAATAACTCACAGATAAAACACAATCCATAAACCCTATGAATAAGTACGAGCAGCAACGCCAAATTAGGATTAAACTGTGGCTTGTTAGTAAGAAACCAGTTAACAAGAGATGGAGAGAAACAGAGCCATGACTTCTGATTCTCAATTTTCATCCCGATACGGCACATTGTTCAATACATTAGTATAGATACTTATAGAAACCTCTCGAATCCCGAACAAATAACTAACAGCTAAAACACAAAAGCTACGAGGCTCCTTTTTAGCCACAATAAAGAGAATCTTCTTTTTATCTCCAACACATTTTCATCATCTAATGGTAATGTTAACACTAGAAAAAGAGCTAACAATCTTATGATGAGGCTATGTTTTATGATTAAATTCCAAGTTTCAGAAATCCAGTTTACTTGATCAGTTTTAGAGAGTTCAAATGACTAGTTAATTTCACAAACTTGAAATCATTTAATTTGCACACAAATCCTCATATTCCCCATTATTTACAGCGGGAATTTCAGCATTCAAATTCATGCTGCCAAATCAAAGACAATCATAACAAAATCCTATGCCCAATTCAGAAACAAAATCGTGAGCCCTACAAATAAATGCTACCAAAAAAGCCAAAAATTCAACTATTGCAGCATTTTCTTCGATTTGCTACCACTGCTAGTGTAGACCAGAAAGAGCTCACATTGTCATTTTCATGTCAACAAAAACACAGAAGTACAGCTAAATTCACCTGAGTTTGTCGATCACAAAGTCGCCGGAGACAACGGCGGAGAAAAAGGGCTTTTCTTTATCGCAATTGTAGAATCTATGGACTAGTTAACCCTAGACGAAGACAGAAAGTTAATTTTTTTATTTTATTTTATACGCTAAAAATACTAAGCTTATTTTAAAAAAGATTTTAATATTTCTTACTAATAAGGTATTAGTAGTAAGAAAAATATACCTAACTAGAAATGGTTAAATGCTTGTCGTTACTTACTTTTCAAAATAAAAAATAGAGAGATTTCGGAAAAAGGGGCTCAATTCGCAGACCTTTCGAAATTTAGGATTAAATTCGCTTACCTTTCGGAATATGGGATCGTGGCATGCGAATTTTTCGGAATAAGGGATTTTCGATTTTTTACGTGTTTTGTTTCCTTTTTTCTTATTATTGCTCTAACAATATTTAAAATGGACCAAATTATCCCTAATATTTCACCCCAATTTTAATTTTTTACTCCAATTTTATTTTCACCAATGTCTACGGATCACAGTTAATCACCACTGCCTCCTCCCTTAGCTGTCGTCTACCTGTTTCTCTCCCACTTCCGATCCATCTAAAAGAATCAATTACAAAAACTCAAATTCCCCCACCCTCTTTGTAGTTGGATTAGCAGTTGGATGGTTTATGCAATTGTGAAGGAATTTGGCCTTGGTGGGCAGAGGAATCGGACTGGGAGATAGAGGGATTAAGAAATGGAGCATTCAGTGTTCGAGGCGGCGAAGGGGAAGCTGAAGGTCGTTGGAATTGCCGGCGTCGGGATTGATAATGTGGATCTGCAGGCGGCGACAGAGTTCGGGTGTTTGGTGGTGAATGCGCCGACGGCGAACACGATCGTGGCGGCGGAGCATGGGATCGCTCTGCTTGCTGGCATTGGCGAAGTTGGCGTCGTGAGTTCTCATCACTTGCTTCGCGAAGTCGACGGAGGAGACGATGAGGAAGTGGAGCTCGCCGAGCTGGAGATGCATCAGGGGGCCTTGTGTGGCGGCGAGGTCACAGAGAGGCAGTGGGGGGCGGCGGAGCATGAGATGGAGGTTTCCGATGAGATGGAGCGATGAGTTGAAGTGGGAATTAAGAAAATAAAATTGGAATAAAAAAAATACTCCATTACACAATTTAGGGATAATTTAGTCCATTCATAAATATTGTGAGAGCAATAATAAGAAAAAGAAAACAAAACACATAAAAAAATCGAAAATCCTTTATTTCGAAAAATTCGCATGCCACAATCCCATATTCCGAAAGGTCAGCGAATTTAATCCTAAATTTCGAAAGGCCTGCGAATTGAGCCCCTTTTTCCGAAATCTATCTAAAAAATAAATTATAAAAGTATTAATCCTTACAATCATCCTTCTTTTATTTTTTGCAAACTATTTACAAACATATGGTGTAAATATTGTTAGGCAAAATGACGTTTCGTCCATGTGTTTTATATCTGCTTTCATATCTAGCGGAATTTGAGTGAAGTAATGCTATACTGCATAGAGTGGGGCTGTGGGGGCAAACCAAAAATCATTACTTGAAAAAAAAAATGGCATTTGTGCTATGAAAGTAGTCATAATATCGCATTAGTGAACGAATTTTATTGATCCATACATTAATTGAAAATGATGGCTTTAGTGTGAATATGAAATGGTAGGGCAAGCGGGAATTTATCTGTAGCATTAAATGCGAGTGGGCACTCGGCAGGTTTTGTCCTTGAATGAGACGTCGAATTTGTTGCCAGGGTTGCAGCACTTCGACTGTTATTATGATATAGCGTTATTCTTAAACTCGTTTTTAAATTGACCCTACTGCAACCACACTATTTGTTTATTTGTCTTTGTTAATACAACATACCCAACTTTAATTGTAGACAAAGCAACGACATCCTGCAACTTAAGAAAACAACGGATAGCGGTACCATGATACGTTGTACTCCTTCCATTAAGAACATTTTTGCAACAACACAACCTATTAACGAAATGCTTTTGTCATCAAAACACAAGTATTCTCAAATATCTTAGAATTCACTTGACTGCTTCTCAATGCTTCTTACTCAGATCACTTGTGAACCGGCTCACTACTCCCAGTGTATGAGTAATATCAAGTCGCATCCACGTCATGCCATACATGATGCTAACAATCAATAAGGCATAATTATAGATTTTTTTTTTAATTTCATTTTGTCACGTTCTTATTTGTCTTATGGCAATCAATTCTAGAAAGCTTGAAGTGTCTTTTAAAATGGGATATTCATATGTTTCGAGAGATCCATACCAAATCTTTCCATGACCTTCGGAATATAATTCGCCCGCAAAAGATACACTGTTCTCGTCACCTTTTTGTCACGATCAATTCTCATAACCAAATACACTTAACATATATAATAAGCAATTGATAGTAATATTTTCAAAAGTAAACTATTTCGCATTTTATTGATCCATTCATCAATTGAAAAGAGGGCATTGTTTCCAATATTCGGTGTGAATATGAAATGTTGGGAAGCACATGCTAATTATAGCCTTAATTGCGAGAGGCATCAAACATTAATTTCATGCTTGTTCAAAGTTGGGCCAAGCGGCGAAGATCAAAGGGATAAGCATCTGTCGGCTTCTGAGCTACGTATGCTCTTCTTGCCACGATCGTGCATGCAGTTTCCGAGGGATGTGCAAAATCCCAAAACACATGATCACTTCTGTTCGGACACACGTAGTCGTTTGGGAGACATATCAGCGGCGAGCCACAGCATGGCTTGTTCTTCACCTTAAAACCTTAAAAACCGAAACCATATATTTATATAACTTCACTACTCAAAAACAGGTTGGGTTTGGCATAAAAAAAATTACTAGTAATTTTTTTATTGTCTGTGTATTTTGTGTGTAGTAGGTGCATTGTGCAGTATGCAACATGTGTGTAGTAGACCAGTAAGTGTATAGTGTGCATGTAGTGTGTGTATCGTGTTGTGTGCAGTGGGGGTACTGTTGTGCGTGAAGTGTGTTTTGTTAGAGAATTGTTCAATTTTAATTATTTGAAAGTTCAAATATTTATCATATCTATACAATTTAAATTGTAGAATTGAGATGAATGAATTTCAAATTAAAATATTTTATGGTACCACACTAAAAAGTGGATGTAGAATTGAAGGTTCCATGATTCAAAATCCACCCCTTCAATTCCACAGTACTAAACGAACATTTGTAATAAAATGGTGGACCGTACTAACCATAGGCTTCGGCGTTATTGATGACATCGTTGATGAGATTATAACCGTCGATCAATATAAAGTGCGCCCCATGAAATCTAGCGTTGAAAACATCAATCCTTGCTCTGAGTTGTGTGTTGTACATCTGGCTAGCTCGGTTTTCGTCGTCCGCACATTTCACGCCATCACTCCTCGTAAACAACGTGAAAGGGATGCATCCAATCGGTGCTGCTCCCACTAGAGCCAGCTTTCTAGCTCCATAGGTATACAGAATCTACGATCATGGCGAACAATGGGATGACGACGACGATGATGATTGAGATTTGTGGAAACTAAGGTGTCGGGTGCAGTGTACCTTGAGTTGCTCGGTATATCGATTGAGGAGAACGGGGATGTATTGTTGGAGCGTATACATTTTACTGGTGTTGTAAACTGCAGGCAAGAAGTAGTTGTTGAGGAAGTCGTTGTTGCCGAATCCGCTTATGAATATGCACTTGCCCAAGTGATTTAATGTCGCTTCTCGCCCCCCGAGTATGGCATCGAGTTGCTCCACCGTGTTTTGGAAGTTAGTTAGTTGCTCGTCGAAAGTAACCCGGTCGCCCTGAAAACAACTAGATTAAGTTAACTAACTAATCAACAGGATAGCTAATGGCAAAAAATTATACTACAACTTAGTCCATAAAAAATAATCTCATCTGTCGTAACTAATTATGTAGGTCCCACTTATAATTAACACTGCGTCAACTACTTTTTCTCATTGCTCTTACTTGTCAAATTATAAGCATTAAAATCCGTGTCGCATGCTATGGAGACTATTTTTCATAGATAGAGATAGTAAGTTGTTTCTTTTTTCATAAAAGAAAACATTCGAACCAACGACTATCAGGCAAAAGTTCGAGAAAAACAAATAAACCAAAACGCGGAGACACAGGACTAGTTATTTCTTGTTTTACGTTACCCAATTGAGGCCGGTTTCTGGTCGGATTCCGGCAGCAGCAGAGGCAAAGTTGACTCCCCTTAGTATTTGACTCCTCTGAGCAGTCGCATACGAGGGAATATAATCCTCAAACCCTAGCAATTGGGCTGCAAAAAACACAAAAAATTTAAAAAAATCAAATATTTGAAATCATATGTATTTATGAAAATTTCATATATATGTCAATGTCAGCATTAGTTACCCATGATATCAACAACGGTCTTGCCGTTGGAAAATCTCCCCGTGGGGCCCAACGGAAAATCGATACCGTAGGGCTTGAAGTTAACCTTTGCAATAGAAAGCAGATTGTTGTTGTTGCCGTTGTCGATCAGTGAGTCGCCGAATATGAAGAGACAAGGAACTTGAGGCTCGGCCGCCACCGCAGCAACCATGCTCATTATCACTATCCATTTCTTTAACTCGTCGTTAGTTTTCGACATCTACCTGCAGTTTGGCAAGAGAAGGACACTGAGATATGAAGTAGAGGAATCAGAGTTTGATGTTATATTATGTGTAATGAGCGCTTTGAGACATATATTTATATACTAAGGTTATTTGTCACTAAATTATCGATCTTTAAAATATATATACCTATAAATTATTCGACTATTAATTTATCTGATTTTACAACAATAAAAGATTCCCATTTGGAAAATTGATGTGGAAAGAGATCTAACATAGTGAGTCATTTTATTTATCGTTAATATGTCATGTTAATATCTTAATTCTCAGGTATATCTTATAATACGAATATTATATGTTTGCAAAATCGGTAATTAAATACTCCACTTTTACAGTTGGTAGTAAATAAAAAAAAAAATTTAGTTAAATGGTCAAATATGAGATTTTGTGTCCACTTTTAAACAATTTTTGTATAATATAGGCTATAGTTACCAATACTTGATAATTTACACATTGTCGCCGCTTTTTAACATTTTTCATAATTATGTTCATAAATAAAAAATAAATTTTTTTAGTTAAATGGTCAAATATGAGATTTTGTGTCCACTTTTAAACAATTTTTGTATAATATAGGCTATAGCTAGCAATACTTAATAAATTACACATTGTCGCCGCTTTTTAACATTTTTCATAATTATGTTCACATTTGTATAATTTGAGAACCGGGGACGCTTATTAAATAAATACTATCGTTATTGAACATATGAAATTTGAACAGAATAATATCTCAAACTCTTCAATAACCATACAAGGGTACTAGCTATATGCAGTATAATATTATTTCCATTAATTGAATTAGTATGTGTTCGATTTGTACAAACTTGAAAGTTCAGACTAAGACCATCTCTAAATGTATACTAAAACCTAAAATGGGATAGATAATTAGCTTCAATAATACTTCAAAACCAATCACATTTTTGGTTTTTGGGGAAAAATACCTATTTTTCGGTTTATACTAAACTCAAACCAAGTTTTTCAAATTTTATGAGTAAAAAAATATAATATAGAGAATATTCTTTTAAGTTTAAGTTTAGTATAAATGATTGGAGTAAAATCATATTTGATGTTATATTTACACTAAAATGGATTTGATTTTAATATAAACGGTCTGAGATGCTCTAACCAAAATATTCAATGTTGTATACATGAAATGTAGCATTGCCCCACCGCCATCAAAGAATCGCAATTGCTTACTTCCATATATATATATATAGGTTTGTGTTAAAATGACAACACCTCTTAAAGTAACACCATACCACCAATCTTAGCCAATCATTTGTACACATGGACGAATAATCAGCTGCCATGTGGCAATCATAAAAATTATTCAAGGGTAAATTTTCGCGGATTGCAATATCCAATACGCTAGACTGCAATTTTTCCCGCCTGCAATATCCAATACGCTGGACTGCAATCTATAGATTGCAGTCTAGTGTATTGGATATTGCAGTCTAGCGTTTATAATATTGCAGTCTAGCGTGGTGTCACAGTGTCATTTTAAGAGTGTTGTCATTTTAACGCACCCCTATATATATATATATAACTAATAAAAGTTCAAAGTAAACTAGGACTTATCCTTGTCAATTAATGTCGTTAATTATTTTGTGAACTATTTATTAGTAATAGGTTAATATACACCACTTCCTCCGTTAATCATTTATAGTCTCATTCGACTCGGCGGTATTTTTAAGAATTTGTTTGATTTTGTGTAGAAATATAAGAAAATTAGTTGGTAGAATATGAACCCCAGTTTTATATAAGAATTGTTATATAATATAATATGAGTATAATGAATTTGATGAATAGTTGGTCAACCTAGAACGAAAAAAAGATAAATAGAACTATAAATCGCGAACACTCCAAAATAGTAAAAATAAGACATTTTTGTATGAAGAAAGAGAGTACTAGCTAATACAATTACTTTATCGTAATTAAAACATTAAAAAGATCGAGTAGCTAGGTTATGGTGCAGACCTATCTAGAATTTTGTGATACGGACTTCACGATACGGACACAAACTTTCAATTGCAAATTTTTGGTGGTAGTTAGTGCAAAATGTCATTTTTTAATATAAGAAGTAAACGTATAACATTTTTAAATTACTAAAAGATGAGATTGTAGACTTATTATTTTTAAATTAACGTGTTACATTTATATATCCCATTAATTAATTTGTAATTCTATTAACTTTGTAATTAAAAATAGGGGTAACTGCTTTTAAAGTCACCAACTTTCTATGAATTCCGGTTTTTCCCACGAACTTTAAAAAGTTCGTGTAATGTCACGAACTTTATTGTCAGTTGTCATTTTCTCATGTCAGGTTTTCCTGTCTGATTCAAACTGTTCGTTTCCTATTAAGACAATGTCCAAATTCTTTTATCTTACTATCGTTATCTTCGTCTTTGAAATAGCTTCGCATGGGTACCTTGTACGCTTCAATCGGAACTCGGATGAAGAAGTTATGGCCATTATGATAGTACAAGGTTGCAGCCTTCATCAAATGGCCATAACTTCTTCATCCGAGTTCCGATTGAGGCGTACAAGGTACCCACGCGAAGCTATTTCAAAGATGAAGATAATGATAGTAAGATAAAAGAATTTAAACATTATCTTAATAGGTAACGAATAATTTGAACCAGACCGGAAAACCTGATATGGGAAAATGACAACCGACAATAAAGTTCATGATATTACACGAACTTTTTAAAGTTCGTGGAAAAAATCGGAATTCAGAGAAAGTTGGTGACTTTAAAAGCAGTTACCCCTTAAAAATACCTAAATCTAGTTTATTTCTTGGATGTTTAAGAAATTAGTGGACCCAGCCCATAAGATATGCTTCATGTGCATTATCAAGCCCATGGACTTTTAATTGCATATTCTACGGATATGTGAAAACTATGTAACCGTCCTTAAAAAGAAACTCAAAATCCACCTAGTAATTCTTAGAAACTCAAAATCCCAGACCACGAAAATGAATCTCAAGAAATAAGTCAATCAAATTGAAGTTCCATACAAAAAAATCACAGAAGTACAGCTAAATTCACCTGAGTTTGTCGATCACAAAGTCGCCGGAGACAACGGCGGAGAAAGAGGGCCTTTCTTTGTCGCAATTGTAGAATCTATGGACTAGTTAACCCTAGACGAAGAGAGAAAGTTAATTTTTTTTTATTAATTTATGCGCTAAAAATACATGTGGAGTTTGGCTAAGCTTATTTTAAAAAAGATTTTAATTTTGTTCTTACTAATACCTAACTAGAAATGGTCAGATGCTTGTCATTACTTACTTTTCAAAATAAAAAATAAATTATAAAAGTATTAATCTTTACAATCATCCGTCTTTTATTTTTTGCAAACTATACACTAATGTGACAAGAGATTTAAAAATATATGGTTTAAATATTGTTAGGCAATACGACGTTTCGTCCATGTGTTTTATATCGGCTTTCATGCATGTCAAGCGGGGATTTTTATTTGAGTGAAGTAATGCTATACTGCATAGAGTGGGGCTGTGGGGGCAAACCAAAATTCATTAATTGAAAAAAAAAATTGTTTAGTGCTCTGAAAGTAGTCATAATATTTCTGAAATTAATAAATCAATATCGCATTAGTAAATGAATTTTATTGATCCATACATTAATTGAAAATAATGGCCTTGGTGTGAATATGAAATGGTAGGGCAAGCGGGAATTCATCTATAGCATTAAATGGGAGTGGGCGCTCAGCATGTTTTGTCCTTGTATGAGATGTCGAATTTGTTGCCAAGGTTGTAGCACTTGGACCGTTATTATGATAGAGCATTATTCTTATACTCGTTTCCAAGCTTACCCTAAAAATTCAGCAACCACACTATTTGTTTGTTTGTCTTTGTTAATGCTACATACCCAACTTTAATTGTAGACAAAGCAATGACATCCTGGAACTTAATAGAGCAACGGATAGCGGTACCATGATACGTTGTACTCCTCCCATTAAGAACATTTTTGCAATAACATAACCTGTTAACGAATGCTTTTGTCATCAAACACAAAGCTTGTTCGTGATACTACTTCTCAAATATCTTATAATTCACTTGACTGCTTCTTACTCAGACCACTTGTGAATCGGCTCACTATTCCGAGTGAACTCGGAATATAATTTGCTTGCAAAAGATACACTTTTCTCGTCACCTTTTTGTCATGATCAATTCTCATAGAATAAGCAATTCATAGTAATATTTTCAAAAGATAACTATTTCGCATTTTATGGATCCATTCATCAATTGAAAAGAGGGCATTGTTTCCAATATTCGGTGTGAATATGAGCACATGCTAATTATAGCCTTACTTGTGAGAGGCATCAAACATTAATTTCATGCTTATTCAAAGTTGGGCCAAGCGGCGAAGATCAAAGGGATAAGCATCTGTCGGCTTCTGAGCTACGTATGCTCTTCTTGCCACGATCGTGCATGCAGTTTCCGAGGGATGTGCATAATCCCAAAACACATGATCACTTCTGTTCGGACACACGTAGTCGTTTGGGAGACATATCAGCGACGAGCCACAACATGCCTTGTTCTTCACCTTAAAACCTTGAAAACCAAAACCATATATAATTTTTTTTATTGTCTGTGTATTTTGTGTGTAGTAGGTGTATTGTGCAGTATGCAACATGTGTGTAGTAGACTAGTAAGTGTATAGTGTGCATGTAGTGTATTGTGTTGTGCGTGAAGTGTGTTTTTGTTAAAGAATTGTCCAATTTTAATAATTTGAAAGTTCAAGTACTCCCTCCGTCCCACAAAAATATGCACTCTTTTCTTTTTAGTCCATCCCACAATATATGCATTTTCTAAATTTGGAAACTCTTATCTCTCTAGTGAGGTGGGAACAATCTTCCACTAACAATAATTTAATTATTTTTTCTCTCTACATCTCTCTTACTTTACCAATTTTGCATCAAAACTCGTGACGAACCAAAAGTGCATATTCTTTAGGGACGGAGAGAGTATTTATTATATCTATACAATTTAAATTGTAGAATTGAGAGGAATAAATTCCAAATTTAAATATTTTATGGTACTACACTAAATAGTGGATGTAGAATTGAAGGTCCCCTTCAATTCCACAGTACAAAACGAACATTTGTAATAAAATGGTGGACCGTACTAACCATAGGCTTCGGCGTTATTGATGACATCGTTGATGAGATTATAACCGTCGATCAATATAAAGTGCGCCCCATGAAATCTAGCGTTGAAAACATCAATCCTTGCTCTGAGTTGTGTGTTGTACATCTGGCTAGCTCGGTTTTCGTCGTCCGCACATTTCACGCCATCACTCCTCGTAAACAACGTGAAAGGGATGCATCCAATCGGCCCAGCTCCCACTAGAGCCAGCTTCCTAGCTCCATAGGTATACAGAATCTACGATCATGGCGAACAATGGGATGACGACGACGACGATGATGATTGAGATTTGCGGAAACTAAGGTGTCGGGTGCAATGTACCTTGAGTTGCTCGGTATATCGGTTGAGGAGAAGGGGGATGTATTGTTGGAGCGTATACATTTTACTGGTGTTGTAAACTTCCGGCAAGAAGTAGTTGTTGAGTAAGTCGTTGTTGCCTAATTCGCTTACGAATATGCACTTGCCCAAGTGATTTAATGTCGCTTCTCGCCCCCCGAGTATGGCGTCGAGTTGCTCCACCGTGTTTTTGAAGTTTGTCAGTTGCTCATCGAAAGTAAACCGGTCACCCTGAAAACAACTAGATTAAGTTAACTAATAATCAACAGGCTGGCTAATGGCAAAAAAATATACAATTGCTTCCATATAAAATAATCTCAGCTCTCATAACTAATTATGTAGGTCCCACTTATAATTAACACTGCATCAACTACTTTTTCTCATTGCTCTTACTTATCAAATACGCATTAAAATCCGTGTCGCCTCTTACGGATACTATTTTTCATAGACAGAGATAGGAAGTTGTTTCTTTTTTCCTAAAAGAAAACATTCGAACCAACGACTATCAGGCAAAAGTTCGAGAAAAGCAAATAAACCAAAACGCAGAGACACAAGAATAGTTATTTCTTGTTTTACGTTACCCAATTGAGTCCGGTTTCTGGTCGGATTCCGGCAGCAGCAGAGGCAAAGTTGACTCCGCTTAGTATTTGCTTGCCCTGAACAGTCAAATACGAGGGAATATAATCCTCAAACCCTAGCAATTGTGCTGCAAAAAGCACAATTTAAAAAAAAAATCAAATATTTGAAACCATATGTATTTATGAAAATTTCGTATATATGTCAATGTCAACATTAGTTACCCATGATATCAACAATAGTGTTGCCGTTGGAAAATCTCCCTGTGGGGCCCAACGGAAAATCGATACCGTAGGGCTTGAAGTTAACCTTTGCAATAGTAAGCAGATTGTTGTTGTTGCCGTTGTCGATCATTGAGTCGCCGAATATAAGAGACAAGGAACTTGAGGCTCGGCCGCGACCGCGGCAACTATGCTCATCATCACTATCCATTTCTTTAACTCATCGTAAGTTTTCGACATCGCAAACTGAGATATGAAGAAGAGGAATCAGAGTTTGATGTTATATTATGTGTAATGAGCGCTTTGTGGCATATATTTATATACTAAGTCACTAAATTATCGATCTTTAAAATATACCTATAAATTATTCGACTATTAATTTATCTGATTTTACAACAACAAAAGATTCCGATTTGGAAAATTGATGTGGAAAGAGATCCAACATAGTGAGTCATTTTATTTATCGTTAATATGTCATGTTAATTTCTTAATTCTCAGCTATATGTTATAATACGAATATTATATGTTTGCAAAATCAGTAATTAAATACTCCACTTTTACAGTTGGTAGTAAATAAAAATTTAAAAATTTTAGTTAAATGGTCAAATATGAGATTTTGTGTCCACTTTTAAACAATTTTTGTATAATATAGGCTATAGCTAGCAATACTTAATAAATTACACATTGTCGCCGCTTTTGAACATTTTTCATAATTATGTTCACATTTGTATAATTTGAGAACCGGGGACGCTTACTAAATTAATACTATCGTTATTAAACATATGAAATTTGAATAGAAAAAGATCTCAAACTCTTCATTAACCATACAAGGGTACTAGCTATATGCAGTATAATATTATTTCCATTAATTGAATTAGTATGTGTTGTACGCACTTCAGACTGAGACCATCTTCAAAGGTACATTAAAACCTAAAATAGAATAGGTAATTAGAGCATCTCCGGTGGCGCCCTTCCCACTAAGACTTCTCATTTCACTAGGACTTCCCATTGCACTAGGACTTCCCACTAGGACTTCCCGCAATAAAATTAATAAATTCACAATTAAAATTAAAATTTACGGAATTAAAATTTCGACACGAGCCGTATTTATAGAGTTTAAAAAAAAATAATTTAAAACGCGGACGTCCGACATTCGCCACAGTGGCGGATGTCCGGTCGGACGTGGGGGTGAGGGGCGAGCCCATCCGACGAGCACATGGGATGGGCGTGGGCGCCCTTCCCATTCACTACGGCGGACGTCCGGTAGGACGTCGGCGACGTCCTACCGGGACGTCTGACTCAACTTATTTTAACACAAATAATACCCGCAAGTGTACGGGGCTAGTGTAGCAATTAGCAAGCAAGAGTATCGTATCCCACAGAGACAAGATTGTATCAACTCAAGTACCACGAACAAATTTCGATTACTATCTAGACAATCCAAAGAGAAAAAGTTTTGTTCTAGCACTACTATAAGCATATAACAATGAAAAAGAAATTAAAAGTGACAAGAAGAAATAAACACAAGTGAAAAGATACCACAAAGAGGAGAGTAGAGTTTTGGATCCAACTACAATGGAATTGCATTGTGATTGATTCAACAACTTCGATCACCCATTTTATGTCTCTAGGATTACTAAAGTCGCTAGTCTAGGTTGAGCCCCCTCGCGAGTGTACTCACCCCGTTGATTAACCCTTAATATTAAAGTCTCCTTCTAATATGTTTAGATTAACTCCATAGAACAAAAGACCCAAGTCCTCACTAAGATTCCCCTCTCTCGAGTGTAGATTATCAAAGTGATGCTCACTCTCTTAACAAACCTAGGTAGGTATCTCTCGATTACAACTATAAAGGTAGACAAACTCAATTGGTAGCTAAGCAATTGAATTGAAAAGGCACAAGAATGAACAAAGAATCCACAAGAGCTAAGCAATCTAAAGAAGTCCTTGAATTAATCACAAACATCCATTGTAGTCTTCACCAAAACTCCACAATAAAATTAGCTACTCATGTTCTTCATGAAAACCAAAACAATGGATTCAATCAAATACATCAAAGAAAGCAAATAAATACTCATGTGGAATGATTCTATGGATTAGAGACTCCAATCTCTTGATTTGTAGTCTTCAATCTTCAAATCTCTCTTCAAGGTGTTCTTGGGGAAGTGTGGAATGTCTTGGAGGCGGTGGAATGTTCAATTATGAAACCTAGGCGTTCTTCTTTTTAATCCCCCATAAAAAATCGCGTTTTTGGCATAAAAATATGCCAAAATAGCGTACCCGGCCGGGTGAAATTATAAAGAGTAAAATTCACCCGGCCGGGTGGTCATTTTGGACCACTTTCTGACTTATTCCGCGCAGAACACCGTACCCGGCCGGGTGGTTAATTCACCCGGCCGCGTGGAATTTTGTGGAACGCGCAGTGTTCTTATAACGGCCATAACTTCTTCTACCTAACTCCGATTGAAGCGTGCGAGATACCAACGTGAAGCTCTTTCGAAGACGAAGAGATTGATATGCATTAGGGGCTGATTGGACTTCAAAATCTCTAGTTAATATTGTCTCAAACCAAGGCTGCTGCACATCCATATATTTTGTACCTTTTTCTACACATTCTTAACAAAATGGTCAAATACCAAAATAATAGAAAAGTAATCATAATCATATCCGATAATAGACGAAATGTGATCAAAACCTTGCAAGATTACTCTCTAAAACCAAGCAAAATCCAAGTACGTCAACATCCGCCATTGGAGACACTCTTAGCTCCAATAATACTCCAATACTAATTCCATTTTTGGTTTTTGGGAGAAAAATACCTATCTTTAGAGTGTCTCCGGCGGCGCTCCTCCCACTAGGACTTCCCACAAAAACTTCCTGCCACGTCATCACTAGCCCTTCCCATTTTACTAGGACTTCCCACTACACTAGGGCTTCCCACTAGGATTTCCCGCAATAAAATTAAAAATTCACAATTATTCAATTTACGGACTTAAATTTATGGAATTAAAATGTCGAGACGAAATACGGGAAAATTCGAATACTTCATTAAAAAAATTACATACTCCCTCTGTTAGAATGAGTGCACACTCAGATTCTGGAAGGTTTAAAGAATGAAGCAGAATTCAAGAGTTAGAAACTAGCCGTTTGGAGTTAGTTAGTTTGTTAGAAAGTAGCCGTTGAGGCTCTCATTTCTTGTTTCTTGATTCTGTTAGTTAAGTGGCGGTTACCACTTTTGTGCCAGCTTTAAATAGCTCGGCCTTTGTATCTTGTAGAGTAAGAATTCAGTCAATAAAGAGAATCCCTTTTCTCCAAGAAAATCCTCTCTACTTTTCATCAAGATTCTAGTGTGTGTGTTCTCTGTGTGTGTGTGCGATTGTTCATACTGAGAGGGTGTGAGATAATCAGAGTGTGTGAGTCTTGCTAAGCTAACAAGTGGCGCCGTCCTGTGGGAAATCTTGAAGCTGAGTTCCAAGTGATTTTCAAGATGGAAGCAAGGCTAGATGCAGAGAAATTCACGGGCAAAAATGATTATGGCCTATGGAAGATGGAAATGAAGGCTGTGCTGATTCAGCAAGGGTTGGCTGCGGTTCTTGCACCTGCAGAGAAAGGGAAGGCTCCAGTTCTTGATGACAAATCCCAGGCCAAGATGGAAGAAATGCAACTCAAAGCCCACAGTGCAGTGATCTTGTGTCTGGGAGACAAAGTGCTCAGAGATGTTCAAGAATGCAAGACTGCTGTGGGGATTCTGGAAAAATTAGATGAAGTCTGTTTGGCTAAGTCCCTAGCAAATAGACTTTACCTAAAGAAGAGGCTATACTCCTACAGTTTTGCAGCAGATACATCCATCATAGAGCAACTAGAGGAGTTCAACAAGATTATTGATGATCTTGGCTCTGTGGATGTGAAGATTTCAGATGAAGATAAGGCTATCTTGACACTCAATGCTCTTCCTAGCTCCTACGATCAACTGAGTGATGCCATTATCTATGGTAGAGATAAGCCTATCACTTACACAGAGGTCTATTCAGCTCTCATGGCTAAGGAACTCCAGAAAACTAACAGTAAAGGCACTGATGTGCAAGCTCCAGAGGCTCTCAATGTCAAGAAGTTTAAGAAGCCAAAATTCAAGAAGAAGCATGAGGAATATTCAAAGGCATCCACCCCTGATATTCAGAAGGAAACCAGGTCATGCCACTGGTGCAAGAAATCTGGGCATTTAAAGAAAGATTGCTTTGCTTGGAAGAGGAAGCAAGCATCTGAGGGCAAGGGGCAGAACACCTCTGATTGTGTAAAGGGTGTAGATCCTCCTACCCAACTCCTGAATGTAGCAGATAAGGGGATTAGTCAGAGGTGGATTATGGATTCTGGGTGCAGCTTTCACATGTGCCTAACAAGAGTTGGTTCCATGATCTCATTGAGGCAGATGGAACTATTCTTCTTGGAAATAATAATATTTGCAGGATCAGAGGAGTTGGAAAGGTGAAGCTGAGACTCCAAGATGGCTCTATCAAAATCTTGACTGAAGTGAGGTTTATCCCTGAAGTGAAAAGGAATCTGATCTCTTTGGGGATGTTGGAGCAGAAAGGTTTCAATATTTTGTTAAATCAAGGAAAGATGTTTGTGAGGTCTGGGGATCAAGTGATTATGAAAGCCGACATAGATCACATTCTTTACTATCTCACTGCTAGGGCTGTTGATGGTGAAAGCTATGCAGTATCTGCTGAAAATCTGAGGCTGTGGCATATGAGATTAGGCCATCCAGAAGAAGGGAGTATGAAAGAGCTAGTGAAGAAGGGTCTGATTCCTGAGAGTAGCTGCAAGATGCTGGATCCCTGTGAGCAGTGCATTCTGGGAAAGGCTAAGAAGGCTCCATACCCAACAGGTACACACTCATCCACTGCCCCTCTTGATTACATTCATAGTGATCTTTGGGGTCCCTCTCCTGTAAATTCAGTTGGTGGAGGGAGGTACTACTTGTCTATTATTGATGATTACACTAGAAAATTATGGGTGTATATCTTGAAAGATAAGTCAGAGACTTTCTCTAAGTTTAGAATATGGTGCAAGGAAGTGGAATTAGAGAAAGGCAGGAGTGTGAAGTGCCTTAGGACTGATAATGGCTTAGAATATCTATCCTCTGAGTTTGATCAGTTTTGCAAAGAGAAAGGAATGAAGAGGCACAGGACAGTCCCCTGCAAACCCCAACAAAATGGGGTTGCAGAGAGGATGAATATAACTATTCTGGAAAGGGTTAGGTGCCTACTTCTAAGCTCTGGTCTGAGCAGCAAGTTCTGTGGAGAGGCAGTGTATACTGCTGCTTTTCTTATCAACAAGTGTCCTGCTACAACTATAAAGTCAGAAACTCCAGATTATATGTGGTATGGAGCTCATAGTGATTACACAAGGTACAAGGTGTTTGGATGTGCAGCTTTTGCACATGTCAGACAAAGTAAACTTGAAGCTAGGGCTCTAAGGTGTGTCATGCTTGGTTATCAGAGGGGAGTTAAAGGATATAGGCTCTGGTGTATTGAGCCTGGCAAGCAGAAAGTGATTATTAGTAGGGATGTGGTGTTCACTGAAACTCACATGCCCTATCTGAAGAGTGACTCAACTCATGATAAAGATGACAGTGACTTCTTTAAGGTGGAGTCAAGTGGCCTACGTGTAGGTGGAGTTAGTGGCTCTGAGAGTGAGTCAGAGACTGAGGATGAAGGTGCTTCTAGTCAAGGTGAAGCTACATCTGAGACTACTAGGGAGTACCAGATTGCCAGAGACAAAGGCAAGAGAAATGTGGGACCTCCTAAGAAATATTCTGATGAGGCTTATTGTGCTTTATGTGCTGCTGAAAACATTGAGCTAACTGATCCTCTCACTTACAAGGAAGCTATGAGGAGTAAGGACAGAGAGAGATGGATAGAAGCTATGGATGATGAAATTGAGTCTTTACTCAAGAATAAAACATGGATTTTGGTGGATAAGGCTCAGCTGAAATCTGATGGGAAAGAAAGAAGATTAGTAAGCTGCAAGTGAGTGTTTAAAAAGAAGGTTGAAGCCACTGAAAAAGACAAAATTAAGTTCAAGGCTCGGTTGGTGGCTAGAGGATTTACACAGCAAGAGGGTGTGGACTTTAATGAGGTATTTGCTCCTGTGGTGAAGCACACTTCTATCAGAATCTTGTTGGCTGTGGTAAATCAGTTTAATTGGGAATTACAGCAGCTTGATGTGAAGACAGCTTTTCTCAATGGAGACCTTGAGGAGACTATTTTCATGGAGCAGCCTGGGGGGTATGTGAAGGCTAGAGAAGAAAATAAGGTCTGTTTGTTGAAGAAAAGCCTCTATGGGTTAAAACAAAGTCCTAGGCAATGGAACAGGAAGTTTGATGAGCAAATGATGAATATTGGCTTTATAAGGTCAAAGTTTGATGACTGCATTTACATAAAGAAGAAAGGGAATACACCAGTTGCCTATCTACTGCTTTATGTGGATGATATGCTCCTTGTTGGACCATCTATGGCTGAGATAAATAAGGTCAAGGCAAACCTAATGTCCAGTTTTGAAATGAAGGATCTGGGTGAAGCAAGAAAGATCCTGGGGATTAATATTGAAAGAGACAGAGGTTCTAAGCAACTATGGCTATTTCAAACTGATTACATTGAGAAGGTTCTGAAGAGGTTCAAGATGGATAATGCAAAAGCTGCCTCAACTCCTCTGTCACAGAGTTTTAAGCTATCTAAGGAGCAGGCCCCTAAATCTATGCAAGAGGCAAGGGAGATGGAGTCTATTCCTTATGCTAGTGTGGTTGGAAGTGTTATGTACACTATGATCCGTACCAGGCCAGATTTGGCCCATGCTATCTCAGTTACTAGCAGATATATGGCTAATCCTGGGAAGGAGCATTGGAATGCTCTTAAGTGGATTTTGAGGTATATGAAGAATACTAGTAGTTGGGGTATTGTGTTCAGTAGTTGTGATAAGGAGGGTAAGGAGGTGGTGGTGGGATATTGTGATGCAGACTATGCTACAAATCTTGATAATAGAAAATCCCAAACTGGCTATCTTTTTACCATATTTGGAACAGTGATCAGTTGGAAGTCAGGGCTGCAAAGTGCTGTTGCTTTGTCAACAACAGAAGCTGAGTACATGGCTCTCACAGCAGCTGTGCAAGAGAGTTTCTGGATTCAAGGTGTAATTTCAGAGTTTGGTTTGAATCAGAAAACCATGGTGGTACATTGTGATAGTAGCTCAGCTATGTGCTTGGCTAAACATCAGTATTTCCATGAGAGGAGCAAGCACATAGATGTGAGACTACATTTCATTAGAGATGAAGTTGAGAAGAGAAGAGTGAAGGTGGTCAAGATTGACACCTTGCACAATCCAGCTGATATGCTCACTAAGTCCCTAGGTAGGGACAAGTTTGATCATTGCAAGGAACTGATTAATGTTTGCTGCAAGGACTGAGTTGTGTACTTAGGTGGAGATTTATTAGAATGAGTGCACACTCAGATTTTGGAAGGTTTAAAGAATGAAGCAGAATTCAAGAGTTAGAAACTAGCCGTTTGGAGTTAGTTAGTTTGTTAGAAAGTAGCCGTTGAGGCTCTCATTTCTTGTTTCTTGATTCTGTTAGTTAAGTGGCGGTTACCACTTTTGTGCCAGCTTTAAATAGCTCGGCCTTTGTATCTTGTAGAGTAAGAATTCAGTCAATAAAGAGAATCCCTTTTCTCCAAGAAAATCCTCTCTACTTTTCATCAAGATTCTAGTGTGTGTGTTCTCTGTGTGTGTGTGAGATAATCAAAGTGTGTGAGTCTTGCTAAGCTAACACCCTCCGTCCCACAAAAGATGTCACACTTTTCTTTTTAGTTTGTCCCACAAAAGATGTCACATTTCCTCTTTTGGAAAAAATTCCTTCTCACATCAATTATAAAATTATATTTTCTCTCACCACTTAACACACAAAATAACATCTCCTAAAATCCCGTGCCATTTCTCAAGTGTGACATCTTCTCTGGGACGGAAGGAGTAATACTTAAAAAAAATTATATAATTAAAAAATATACGTAATACCTAAAAATTACATAATCATAAAAAGTCGTGAAACACAACCCTTGACTCTCACTCCTTCTCGTCCTCGTCCCCGTCGCCCGTGCCGCTGCCGCCTCCGACGTCCCCGTCCCCAATCTCGACGCCATAATCATCAATGGGTGGCATTCCTAAATCGCGCCGACATGCATCGACCACATCCTTGCACAGCCTTTTGTACACAGGATTGTGCGTGCTAAACCACTTACTCATGTTCTGAATCAGGGTATCGTTAGCTGCGCGCGCGCGAGACAGTCGTTACCTGGGCCTTCTGGGGCCTCCGATTCGACCTAGTATGACCCGCTGCCGCTGCCGCTTCCTCTCGCCATCCGCTGCGGAGCCTGTTGCCCCATTGGGCGACGACGACGGCGAGAGTCTGATCGTGGTAGCGGGGCCACTTCCTCGGCTTTGGGGAGCTCGTGCGAACCAGCATTGCTGCTGTACTCACCGGAAGAGTTGCTCTTCGTCCGCTTCCAGCCTGATTCGACACCCACAACAAAATTTTGCGAATCCCTGACTACGAGAAAGGCCTCCCATTGGTCAAAATCTTTGATCTTCAAATATTTGTCAGGGTACTAGGCCAAGGCTCGTTTCCTCACATCATCCTCAGACATGCCGCTGATTGCCATGCGCATGTTGTTTTGGTAGAGGGCGGCAAAACGACTGAGCTTAGGCCTCAACCGAAGCCACTGTTGCCGGCATTGCTCGGAAGTGCGAGGCTTCGCCCCAGACGGTTTGCATATGAGGTAGGCCTCACTAATGCGAAGCCACAATCGGTCAACATACTGGTTCGGCCCGACATAGGCATCCTCTACTACACCGATCCAGACCTTCGCAAGCGCGGAATTTTCCCACGCGGTCCAGATCGTCCTCTTCTCCCGCTCATCCTCACCCTCCTCCTCCTCCTCCTCTGCCCCCATGTGCGAGGAAGAGCTCGGGACTTTGCCCTTGCCCCTACCCCCGCCCCTGGCCTTGCCCTTGCCTTTGCTCCTGGCCCTTGCAGCAGGCTCCGCCTCATCGGGAGTCTCACGGATCGGCGATAGCCCCAACTCCACTCCCAGCTCCTCAAAAGAGAAAGTCTCGATGCCGGTGTACTGAGTCTCTGGAACAGTACTAGGGGAATCGTCGGCCAATAAATCTATATATGGGCGATAGACAGATTCCCTAGGCGTCCTCGGGCTCCTGTGCTGCATCGACCCACCCACCGCCATATTTGGCGGCGTACCGCCCATCCCCACTACCTCGGGCATCATCCCACCCACCCCCGCCACATTTGACGGCATACCGCCCATCCCCGCTGCCCCTGGCAACATCCCACCCACCCCCGCCATATTTGACGGCGTACTGCCCATCCCCGTTGCCCCGGGCATCATCCCACCCATCTGACTCATCCACTGGAACATATTGTAGAACATTTGGGGAGTCATCCCCGCCATCTGGGGATTCATCCCCGCAAATCGGGAATTCGTCCCCGCAAATCGGGAATTCGTCCCCGCAAAGTTTCCCTTTGTTCCGGTGGGAATCGGGGGTGTGTTTCCTCTGCTCGTGGTGGGGGAATTCCTATTGTACTCCATTGTAGTAGAAATGAAATTTGTAGATTTAGAGAGAGAAACTTGTCAACACAAGTGGTGTGAATGAAATGAAGTTCAACGAGCCCTATTTATAGAGTTTATCTTTTTTAAAAAGAAAAAAATATAAAAACCGGACGTCCGAACGGGACGTCCGAGTGTCGCCACAACGGCGGTTGTCCGCCCGCCCATGGGGAGGACGGGCGAGCCCATGCGACGGGTGCGGGCGCCCTTCGGAGCCACTACGGCGGACGTCTAGTCAGACGTCGACGACTGATATACTTGGATTTTACATGGTTTTAGAGGGTGGTTATGTATGAATTTGATCATATTTTGTTTATTATTGGACATGTTTATATATACTTCTCTATTATATTGGTATGTTGACCATTTTGTTAAGAATGTGTAGAAAAAGGTACAAAATATGTGGATGTGCAGCAGCCTTGCTTTGAGACAATATTTACTGGAGATTTTGAAGTCCAATCAGCCCATAATGCATATCAATCTCTTCGTCTTTGAAAGATCTTCGCGTGGGTATCTTGCACGCCTCAATCGGAGTTCGGTAGAAGAAGTTATGGCCGTTACAAGAACACTGCGCTATTCAAAAACTTACACCCGGCCGGCCGGGTGAATTAATTCTGCGGGAAATGGCTAGAAAGGGGTCGAAAATGACCACCCGGCCGGGTGAATTTTGGCAAAAACGCGATTTTTGATGCAAAAATAAAGGGAAAACGCCTAGGGTTCACATCGATTCAACACCTACTGCCTCCAACACTCACACACACCCCCAAGAACACCTTTGAGAGAGAGAATTGAAGATTGAAGACTTCCAATCGGAAGATTGAAGTTGCCATTCCATAGATTCGTTCCACAGGAATATCTTAATCTTTTCTACATGTATTTCATTGAATTCTTTGTATCAAACATGGTTTTTGTGAAGAACATGAGTGGCTAAACACCTTTTTGTAGAATTCTTGGTGAAGATGCACTAATTTCATAGTTTTTATACAATTAATTTTGCTCTTACCTTGCTCTTGTAGTTATTTGATTATTCTTGGGTTTATTCCTTTCAATTGCTTGATCACCATTTGATTGTGCAGGATTAATTAGATTAATCGGGAGATGAAATAATTAATCTGGAAATAGGAATAATTCACACCTTAATGCAATAAAACTTGGGAGAGTTGAGGTTTTGAGTGGGGTCTTTGACCTAATCAAGTTTTCGGGAGTTAGGGGTTTTAGGATTAGAAGGGGACTTCAATCCTAGCACCTAATCTACAGGTTTCTCACCTCGGGAGGGGGTTTAATCTATAATTGTGGTCGACTTAGTAGCTCTAGAGACACCAAAAGGTAAGGCAATTTGATTGGATAAGAGCATGGAATTGTGCATCGGATCCTTGAGTTCTACAATTTTTCTCCATATTATCTTTTCACTCCGTGTTTACTTGTTTTTACTTGTTTATTTGCTTACTATATGCTTTTATTAGGGTTAGAAAACAACCAAACCTTTCATGATTCTCTAGATAGTAGTCAACATTTGTTCGTGGTAGTTAAGTTGATATGAATTTGTCTCTGTGGGATACGATACTCTTGCTTGCTAATTGCTACACTAGCCCCGTACACTTGCGGGTATCATTTGTGTTAAAATAAGTTGAGTCAGCGATGTCCTACCGGGACGTCCGCCATTGGAGACACTCTTAGGTTTACACTAAACTCAAATCAAGTTTTTCAAATTTTATGAGTAAAAAACGCATAATATAGAGAATAATTTTTTAAGTTTAAGTTTAATCTAAATAATTTGAGTAAAATTATATTTGATGTGACATTTATACTCATATTTGAGTTTAATATAAATGGTCAGATGCTCTAACCAAAATATTCAATGTTGTATATGATATGTAGCATTGCCCCACCGCCATCAAATAATCGCAATTGCTTACGTCCATATATAACTATTTAAAGTTCAAAGTACACTAGGACTTATCCTTGTCAATTAATGTCGTTAATTATATTGTGAACTATTTATTAGTCATAGTATACCACTACCTCCGTTAACTATTTATAGTCTCGTGCGGACTCGACAGTATTTTTAAGAATTTGTTTGATTTTGTATAGAAGCATAAAAAAAATTAGTTGGTAGAATATGGACCTCAGTTTTATATATGAATTGTTTTATAATATAATATGAGTATAATGAATTTGATGAATGCTTCGTCAACTTAGAATGAAAAAAAGGTAAACTTAACAATAAATCGCGGACACTCCTGAATAACAAAAATGATACATTTTTGTACGAACGAGGAGAGTACTAGTTAATACAATTACTTTATCATAATTAAAATATTAAAAAGATCGAGTAGCTAGGTTATGGTGCAGACCTATCTAGAATTTTGTGATACGGACTTCACAATACGGACCCAAACTTTCAATTGCAAATATTTAGTGGTAGTTAGTGCAAAATGTCATTTTTTAATATAAGAAGTAAACGTATAACATTTTTAAATTACTGAAAGATGAGATTGTAGAGACTTATTATTTTTAAATTTAATGTATAACATTTACATATCCCATTAATTAATTTGTAATTCTATGAACTTTGTAATTGAAAATACCTAAATCTAGTTTGTTTCTTGGATGTTTAAGAAAATATTGGACCCAGCCCATAAGATATGCATGTGCATTATCAAGCCCATGGACCTTTGCATATTATACGGATATGTGAAGACTATGTAAACAAAATTTCAAAATAAGTCCATTCAACGCACATATAATTTTTAGAAACTCAAAATCCCAAACCACGAAAATGGATCTCAAGAAATAAAATAAAAATTGAGCGGAGAAAATTAGTGAAATTTGAGTGAAAATGAGTTAATGAAACATCGAGTTCAATACAAAAAATGATAAAAAAAAAACGAATGTGACAAATTTTATGGAATGAATGAAAACGAATTTAAGTAACAAATTTTTCGGAAAGTAGTACTCATGACTAGAATCAATATCATAACACAAAATAGAAACATAAAACCGTACAAAATTACATTTCGAGAGAGTAATTACCATTTACCAATATATATATATATATATATATATATATATATATTTCTATAAATTAACACACATTAGACAATTTGTATCCTTGATGTGTGGAATGGTATCAGAGCTGAGCCAAGCGGCTAATATCAAAGGGATGAGCATCCGACGCCCTCTCCGCCCGATACGCTCTCCTCCCGACAACAACATTCGCAGCTTCGGTCGGATGAAACGCGTCCCAAAACAAGTGCTCGTCTCTGTTCTGGCACGCCGGCTGCAGCGGCAGGCACGTTATCTGCCCGTTGTTCCTCCCCACCCCGCAGCACCCCGCGTTCGTCACCGTAAACCCGAACTCCGAGGGGCTGTCGATCAGGTCCTGGAAAACGCCGTAGGCGTCCACGTAGATGAGCCTCGCGTCGGGGGTGTTGCCGTTGAACTCGTCGACCAGGCCTCTCAGCCTGCTGTTGAATATCTGGTTCGCATTGTTGATCCTCGCCACGCATGTCCTCCCGTCCGGGCTGTTCTGCGCCAGCGCGTTCGGGCTGCACCCGATCTGCCCTACTCCGATCAGGACGAACTTCCTGGCTCCGAAGTTGTACAACATCTGAACCCGAAAAAAAAATTTATTTTTAATTGGAGCGTAACAAAATGGAAAGAATTTCGTATGCATTAGTGGTTGAGTTTGAAGTATGTTCAAACATGTACACAGCCATTGGTGCAAAGATATGTTAGGTCGATATCAAAGTAATCTCAGAATAGATCACTGAAAAGCTGCAAAGAAGTCCTCACACCATTTATTTTTTTCTAATCAAATTAGACCAATCTTCCATCAACTGGATCAAATGTCAAGCTCAAATATACTGTTGAGTCAATCATTATATTTATTTTTGATCGGTTATATTGCTAAGTCAATTAAAATGTTACTAGTTCACAGTCGATGACCTACTCTGATACCAGCCAACGATTTAATGAAACATTTGTAAAACAAAATTTCTTCTTGTTATAGTGAATGAGGAGAAATACATACCCTTAGTTGCTCGGTGTACTGTCGGATGAGTACGTCGGCGTACTGCTCCGGCGAATACTGGCGGCTGGTGCTATAATACTGAGGCATGAAGTAGTTGTTGAGGTAGTCATTGCTGCCTATACCGACGGAATAGATACACTTGCTCAGGTAACTCGCAGCCGAGTCCTCGTCCCCGAGTATGTCGACTACTTGCGACACCGTGTTCTTGTAGTTGTTTATTTGGCCGGTGAAGTCAATCCGAGCCCCCTATAATTCAAGGAAAGAAAAAATTAAACCACTCTGTTTTAGTCTACGAAATCTTGATGATGTAAGTACAAGATATGGATAGGTGGCTACTAGTTGCTGGCCGGTTTCTTGTCGGATTCCGGCGGCAGCAGAGGCGTAATTCACTCCCCTCAGTATCTGCTGGCCTCGTGCGGTGGCGTAAGGTGGAATGTAGTCATCAAACCCTAGCAGCTCAGCTGTGAAAATGGGACAAAATTAAGTAATTAGGATTTAGGAAGCTTAATTAAGTAATTAAGAGGTTAATTTAACTAAGTAATTACATGATCATGTGTACTTACCGATGACATCTACGGTAGTTTTGCCGTTGGAGAATCGGCCGGTGGGACCGGCAGGGAAATCAATGCCGTAGGGTAAGTAGTTGGCCTTGGCCAAGGATTGAATGTTGTTGTTGTTTCCGTTGTCGACCAATGAGTCGCCAAATATGAAGTAACAAGGGACTTGGGGCTCCGCGGTCACGGCCAAGGCCATGGCCGCGACCACGCAAAACGCCAACCATCTACTTCCCATTATATATGTAGAGAGTAATTAATGGATGTAAAGAGAGTAATTCAATGCAAGGTTTGATGAGGAAATAAAGGCATCGAGGTATATATATATAGTAGGTAGGAGAAAATAAGATTGTGAAATGTTGAAAGTTGACTTATGTTTACTAGTTAGCTATCATGCATAAGGAAATGGGAGTTAGATAGGTGCATTGATTTCACGCGGATATTATGTGAGACAGTTAGCATAAAATCAACTCTGACCGGTTCTACATTTCTATGACAATGCTTTTTTATTTTGCAAACTTCTTTTTATCCAAATACTAGAGAAAATTGGATTGGTGCTAAGAAAATTGAAGTGCAAATATGTAAACGTTTTGAGGGAAATTTAAGGATGTCTATCGGGTCAATTTTATTCAGATTGTGAGTTAATCGGATTTACATTTTATTATATTAGAAATTTTCAATAATAACCCTCAACATTCAGCAAGCTAACAGACCTAAATGTTAAAATTAGTTCGTGTATCTTTTATTCCTAAGGATCCTACGTTTATGGAGTACATATAAAGATACACGATAGTAAAAGATATTAATAATATGGTAAGTATAAATGCAAATACTATCAAGTATAAATTTCAAATATACAGTACGTCACAGAATAAGAATGACAATTGATAAATATTGAGTTATTGTAAACTTTTTCGTTATTATTTTATTATATTAATAAATTGGACTGTTAATTTTGTTTTACTTTACATTTGTAGTTATTCATATTTATTGAAGTCATTATTGAAAATAAATCAGTTGCTCAAATAAGATGGAAATAAGCAACAATTGCACTTGTATCAAGCCGATTGGGTTTCGAGTCGGTCATAATCAGATTAGGGATTAATCGAGTGCGGACTAATTAGGTATAAGGTTTATCAGGCTAGAAATTTTTATCTCCAATCTTTAAAAAATTAGCGAGCTATTTGAATTAGCCGACAGGTTCTAGGTGCACTAATGTCTGTAGGGAAATTAATGGATGATTGACTATTATCCAATTTAAATTGGAGATGATCAGGAGAATATCTTCAATAAATCGATGATGTGACTCGGGTTATAACTACACAAAACGAAATTATGAAGAAAAAAGTGCAATTATTTAGATAGCAAAAGTGCAATTAAGTAATGTACAGAAGGATATCAGCTGCTGAGCTCAAACGTGTATGGTTAGGTGAAGTGCAACTAACTACATTTAATTTTGAGACCAATTCACACATGTTATTGAACAGTACCACAAAATGAAAAATTATTGGGGTGCTTAAGGGAGAGAGAGATATTACTTCATTAGAGTACTTTATAAGTATTGCTTTTTTAACAATAAAGTTTAGACAGTTTCTGATGAGAAAAATCTGGAAAATGCTAAGAAAGTGAAATGATTATTACACTAGGAGCGTCTCCAAGCGGAGAGGTAAATGGAGAGGTACCATATTTACTTTTTCTTCGTGAAAAATCATTCTCCAAGGGAAGAAGTATTTGAGAATGTATTATACATTTTCCTATTTTGAAGAGGTATCTTTACTTCTCAATCAATGGAGAAGTAAAATCTAATAACTTTCATATTTGCTTTCTTTTTATAAAAAATCATTCTCCAAAGGGGGAAGGTATTTGAGAAGATATTAATACTTTATGTGTTTTTTAATGCTTTTGTACTACTATTTTATTATTTTTAAATGATATACCTTTCCATATACCTTTTATCCTTAGAGTTGATTGATTTTTAGAAAGGTATAAACATGATATACCATTTTCATTTACCTTTTCCCATTTACCTTTTCCCATTGGGGTTGCTATAACATACAGAAGACCAGCCAAGATTTCAAGATTCACTTTTAAATAGAGAAATCTATCTGGAAACAAATTAATGTATTATGCCATAATCAATGGCATTTATTTGTACACTTGTGCCTCTGTCTGAATTAATTAGGCAGTTGAAGAAAACACCACACTTGGATTGGATATGACTTGTACCCACGACTTTGATCCATAGCCGACGTTGCCAACTCTCAACAAACAGGCCCGGGCTCTTAGCGATATGGGCAGCTGGTAAGCACAGTCGGGATTCAAACGAGAGCTTTCGTCAGCTTGATCCTTCTTCTGGCAACTTCTCCTTCATCTGGACTGCGAAAATCGACAAAGAGTTGGTTTAAAATGAGTCTTTATGTAAACTATAATCCATTATCTATATTAAAATAACATCAAGTTAGTAAGACTAGAAAAAAGCAGAGAGCCATTCATTCAAAAGAAAAACTAATGGAGCAAGGTTAGGCTAGCTAGCAATATCTTCATTATCCACTAAACATGTGGAGCAAATCTTCATAACCACAAGAGAACAAACTTAGTAGTGACATGGATCCTTAGACAAGCTCTATTTCAATTAGAGTGTCTCCTGGCTGACGTCGCCGACGTCCGACCGGACGTCCGCCGTAGTGGGTGGGAAGGGCGCCCACGCCCGTCCCGAGTGCCCATCGGATGGCCTCGCCCCTCGCCCCTCGCACCGACGTCCGACCGGACGTCCGCCACTGTGGCGAAGGTCGGACGTCCGCAATTTTTAATTTTTTTTAAAGAAAAAGAAAAAAAACTCTATAAATAGGGCTCCCCCAACTTCATTTCATTCACACCACTTGTATTGACAAGTTTCTCTCTCTAACATCTTTTTTTAATTATATCTATAATGGCGAGTAGTCGTGCGGGTGGTAGTGGCGGAGGCGCTAGTGATAGTGATGGTGATAGTGATGATGAATTGGATCTCGCTGTGCAAGAGGCGATTGATCGATTGCTCCGGCAGAGGCAGCAGGCCTCGGCGGCGGTACCTCGGCCGATCCATCGCCGACGGCATGTACCCTGGGACCACATTGCTGCACATATTCGGTTGTATGAGAACTACTTTGCTCCGCAGCCGCGTTTTGGGGATGCCTTATTTCGACGACGTTTTAGGATGCATCGTCCTCTGTTTATGCATATCGTGGGTGCTTTAGAGAGAAGGTACGAGTTTTTCGGGATCAAGGAGGATGCGGCTGGCAAACCCGGACACACGGCAATACAGAAGTGCACTGCCGCAATCAGGCAATTGGCGTAAGGAGGCCCGGCCGACATGTTCGACGAGTACCTCCACATTGGCGAGTCTTCAGCCGTCGAGTGTCTGCTGAATTTTTGCGCGGGCGTTAGATCGATATTCGGGGATCAGTATCTTCAGCGTCCGAGCCCCGAAGACTGCCAGCGGCTGATTAATATGCACGGGGCGGTGCACGGGTTCCCTGGGATGTTGGGAAGCATCAATTGTATGCCATTGGGAGTGAAGGAATTGCTCCGTCACCTAGAAGGGGATACACACTTCCGGCTTCAAAGCCAAGCATCCCACGATGATCCTTGAAGCTGTAGCTGACTACCGGTTGTGGATATGACATGCTTATTTTGTAGTAGCCGGGTCGAACAACGACCTCAACGTCCTCCAGTCGTCGCCCCTGTTCAACGATCAGTGCAATGGCGTTGGTCCCGCCATCAGTTTCGTCGCCAACGGCAACCAACACAACATGAGATACTATTTGGCGGATGGGATATACCCAAACTGGCCCGTCTTTGTGAAGATGATCAAGCATGCGATCGGGCCAAAGAAGTCCTACTTTGCGAGCCGGCAGGAGGCAGCGCGCAAGGATGTTGAGCGCGCATTTGGTGTACTCCAGAATCGATGGGGGTTGGTGAGGGGTCCGGCACGGCAGTGGTATATTCCCAACATCGGCGACATCATGTACGCGTGTATCATTTTGCACAACATGATTGTCGAAAGTGAAGGGGACGAACTGACTCAGTGGACCAACGAAGATGATACGGGTGCCGGTCCAAGCCACGGCGTGGCCACCGCGAATGTGAACATTTGAGCGGTTGCGCGCATTTGCCGACATGCGGCAAAGAAATGCCCATATTCGACTTCAGGAGGATATCATCGAAGAGGTTTGGACGCGGAGGGGTGGACATTGATGTGGTTGTTTTTTTTTTCTATCTACTATGTAATTTTTTTTTTTTCGAATGATGTATGTTTTTTTTAATGAAATATTCGTATTTTCCGTTCGTATTCGTGTCGAATTTTAATCCCGTAAATTTTAATTTTAATTGTGAATTAATTTAATTGTGGGAGGGCTAATGGAAGTCCTAGTGCAGTGGGAAGGGCTAGTGCTGACGTGGCAGACAGTTTTTGTGGGAAGGGCTAGTGGAGGTCCTAATGGGAGGGGTGCCACCGGAGACACTCTTAAGGTACATCAACAACAAACTAGTGCTACAAGAAAAACATCATAATAGGTTACAAGTAATTAGTTCAATGTAAACATACATCAATATGGCAAAACTTGTCATCCAGCCTTGACAGGAAAAAACCATAAAAGGAAAAACATTGCATTCTTAAAAAAAAACACCCCCTTCACCAGTAGAAACATGGAGCACTTCAAAAGCAAAGGCAAAACAGCCACCGGAGACTGAACTTTCTTCTCCATTGTCAGCAAAACTATAGCTACTGGTCTTGTAAAAAAGTCATCCTCAAAGCATCACCTTCTCGGGAGCAGCAGTAGGGATGAACACAGATGCAATGTCCTTGATGCATTGCATCAAATTCTTAAGGTCATTAGAGCCCAACTCAATGCAGTCCCTAAGCAGATCACCATCCACCACTTCTTTTTGAAGGCTCAGCACTAAATCCCGCAATGGCCCCTGCAATAACCACCCAACATCATGATCATCAATATGATAAATTGAACTCATATTCTACAATAATAGTTGGAAAATTGAAATTCTATTCATGTTTCAGATTATTCACCAAGATGCTATTAGGTTGTCATGAGTACTTGTGATTAAAGGTCATAACTACTCTAATTTCATGTTGGTTTTGGCCCTTGACTATGCATCATGACCCATTATATCTTATGATTAACTATCTCACAGTCACCCATATAACTAATTTAATTCTAAACAAACTCTATGTTAACCCATCTCATAGTATATCTCCCTGTTATCTTGCCTAATGAACCGAATACCAAAGAGAAACATTAACAAAACAAGTAGAAAAGGTACTCCATTGAAAAAAATAAAAAAGCTTCTCTTTTATACAGCCAATAGACTACATTGATAATCACAAGCCAAGCCCAAATCAAGCATACTCATATATGCAAAATTGAAACTTTGCGTACTAATAAAAACATTTAGTATAAATAGTGTAATTGCAATAGAGAAAGAGGAAGGGATAAACATACAGATTGATGGAAAACATTGAGCAGACGAGTGAAGATGGAGTTGGAAACTCCACCAGCCAAGGCCATGATCACCGTGTTGGAGCGAGCCCAACGCAACTCGCTAAAAGCCACAAACAGCTGATTCAAATCGAATGCTACGCCAGCTAATTCACGAGCGACGTCCTTCAACTGATAATTCTTCATGAAATCGCGGCCGATGTTCCAAGCATAAATGTTCAATCGCAGGCCACATGACCATAAGATACGGGCCAGGGCCTGGGGTCGCCGCGGTCGAATCGGAGGGCGGCGACGCGGGAGATGAGGGAGGGGGCGAGGGAAAATAGGGTGAGATAGACGCAGGAATTGGAGAGAGTGGATGAGAGTAGGAGGCGGGGGAGGTTGAGAAGGGACCTTGGAGTGATCGGCATTAGGGTTTAGCGGCGGTGGCGGAGACGGAAAATGTTGCTGATTTTGTGGATGGAAGACGATGGGTTTATGCGCGCCATCCCCATGCTTGGACAGAAAACTCAGCATATTAACATCGAGTGATTAACTTTGTGTTTGGTGTCTCATATTTTTACTTTTTATCTGTCTTATTTTTATTTATCATATAAAATTCGTATCAATTCAAATTATCTCAATTGAGGAACTAAAGGGAGTACAATTTCTTTTATGTAATAAGTACAAGTAGTATATTTAATCTCCGTATCTGAAAAAGTTGGGGTGTATATTTAATAATGTCTGATATATTCAATTTTGTTTGTATATTTAATACTTTCTCCGTCCCATTAATTATAAAACATTTGCTTTTCAACACATTTTATATAATGTTTTGTTGTGAATTAATGTATAGGGAATAAAGTAAGAGAGAGAAAAAGTAGAGAGACTGTTGTTTCTATTTTAGGAAACGTTTTATTTTTAATGAAGGGATGGAGTATTTTATAATTTATTTCAAGACATTGTGTGAAAACAGTACTCTCTCCGTCCGCCAATACAAGGAGAGTTTTGATTCGACACATGTTTTTAAGAAATGTACTAGAAAATTGATTGTAAAAATTAGTAAAATATGAATCCTACTTTTGTAAATTAATTTTATAATAAAATGTGATTGAGATAAAGCTAATGAAATGTAAGGTCCATTATTAAAAATAGTAAAAATCAAATAGAAATTGTATTGGCAGATGAACGAAAATACTAAAATAGAAAATTTATTGATTAATTCATAGAGTGATAGGCTATATTTGAATAGGCGTTAGAGCTTAAATATTATCAACCCAATTCATTGTAAAAGTTTCATCAAAAGATGGTCTCATGCACCCAATGGAAGCGAAGCAAAATATTAGTGATATCTTCATTTGTCACGAGTAGTTAACCACAAGACAACAAAACTTTAGTAAAATGGAAAGGCATACGAAACAATAAATTCGTTATGATTCCTAATGCAAACTTATTCCAGGGAAGTCGGTCCATTGCCAAGACCCACTTAAGAAACACAAAAACAAGTGAGAAATCTTAGTTATATTGATTCATATCAGTATTGTTATTTGTTAGAAGCGCAGGCAGGGCGCACCTGGGCAACAACATCTGGTCGCACTAGCCAACTGTTAACCTATAGCACAACAGAGGAACACTTGATAGACAAATTGTTACTATAAGATTTAGTCTAGGATCGAATCATGGAGCATATAAGATTTTCTAAAATTAGTTAATACTATGGCCTTAAGGCTATTAATTCCTAATTTATCGTAAGACTATTAATTGGAGGTGTAAAAAATATAATCGTTAGTTTCAAAATGCACATTAACAACTTGTACTAAATAACAACAAATATGAATCCATCTTCTTTCTTTCTTTCTTTCTTTCTATGCGGACCCTGCTCGCCCCCAGCCACCTCCGGGCAGCGGCAGCCATGCCTCGTGCCACTGATTTACATTAGCCAACAGGGTCGATGACACAAGTTTTAACTAACTTAATCACTTTCATGGTGATTCCTCATGCAAGCTCTATTTCACAGAAGTCAATTGTCAAGAAAACATATGATTAATAACTTGAAGAAACACAAAAAACAAGTTACAAATACTAAGTTGATAGGAAACATATATGGCAAAATATCTATCTCATCCAGCCTCCCTCAGTCCCAGAAAGGAAAAAACCAGGACATACAAATTACAATGATGATGCGAAAACACCCTTCATCGGTCAAAAGCAAACGCAAAACTAGCAAAGCATCTTTTACAGATCATCTTTGGGAGCAGTAGGGAAGAACATGCATGCAATGCCCTTGATGATTTGCATCAAACTCTTAAGATCACCCGCCCCCAACTCCAAACAGTCCCTAAGCAGATCACCCTCCAACACTTCTTCCTGAAGGCTCACCACAAAATCCTGCATTGGCCCCTGCAATTCAATCCATGCCAAATTTGGAATCATATTCATTTCGAGTAGGAAAAGTGAATTTAACAACAGCAAACATACAGATCGACTGAAAATTTTGAGGAGTCGAGCGAAGAGCGACTTCGAAACGGTAAGGGCCTTTTCGTAAGTTCGACCAGCCCGGGCGTCGGTCTCCGGCTCGGACCGAACCCGGATCAATTCGCCCAAAACCGCTAACAACTCTTTCAAATCGGATGCTACGCCGCCGAGGTCGCTCCACGCGTAATTCTTCATGAAATCGCGTCCGACTTTCCAAGCGTACTTGTAGAGGCGCAGGCCGCCGGCCTCGAAGTTGCGGGCCACAGCGCGGGCCCGGGCCGCCCCCTCGGTGTCGCCGCGGGCGGATCGAACGGAGGCGACGCGGGAGATGAGGGAGTGGGAGAGGGAAACGAGGCTGAAATAGTTTAAGAGGAAGAAGGAGTGAGAGAGATTGGATGAGAGTAAGAGGAGGGAGATGAAGAGAAGAGACTTTGGAGAGGCCGCCATTAGTGAGTTTTGAGCACCGGAAAAATTGGTAGAGTTTATGCAAAGAAGCAGAAGGGGGCTGTTTGGTTGTTTAAATTGATGAAGAGACATTCATTTTCGCGCCATCCCAAGGGCGGCGGCACTGGAAACTACGCATATTAACATACTGTTCGTTGCGCGCCGTTAAATTATTTCAATTAATTTATTCTGTTCATTTGTTTATGCCAAAAACTTTACAACTTCCGCATAAATAATTATAGGTTCTTGCAATATAATTCTAGGAGTATTATTCAGCCAATCTCATCATAGAACTTTCATCAAAAGATGGTCTCCAACAGGCAACAAAGTGATACTCCCTTCATCCCATAAAAATTGTCTCATTTTTCCATTTCGTCCCATAAAGTTTGTCTCATTTCACTTTTTACCAATTTTGATAATGAACATCATATTCCACTAAACTCATTACTACTCACATTTTATTATAAAACCAATATATAAAAATAGGACCCACATTCCACTAATTTTTTCAACTCACGACAATCTTTGTGGGACGGAGGAAGTATAAAATTTAATGAAAAATCTATTATCAGTGGTGATATTTTTCAACCAAATGACGTTGTCTTTGACAATGTTTAACTTGTCGCATCATATTTACTTGTATATAAGGTTGAAAGATCAATAGAAATTATGAACTATAAAGCAATTCACCATATGCTGCAATCTTTGATTAGTATTTTACTTTATTTGTACTCCATTAGTTTCAATTTTTTATGAATTCAAAAAAATTAGTAATGCTAAAACTTTAGTGAAACAATGGTTGGAAGCATTGGGCAAAAGCTAAGAAGTTGCTAAGGGAATTAGCTGCGTGCGCGCTCTCTCGATGAACTTGGTATTTGAGTGATACTCCATCAGACTACTTTGCTTAGTGTTTTCGAAAAACTCAGCTGATCAACCTCAAACATATACCAGTTAGGTAGGTGAAGTGCAATTACTACATTTATTTTGAGAACAATTCACACAGATATCAATTTAACATTATAGGATCCATCTTGCTTTTTTAGCACTAAACAGTTCCTCCTCGTGGGGAAAATATGGAATATTCTATGAATGAAATGATCATTACACTAACATTCAGAATATCAGACAAGCTTTCAAGAAGCGATTTACATAGAGAAATCTATTTAGAACAACTTAGTGGATGACGCACAGAGCAATCTGTTTAGAAACAAACAGATTGGTAAGCATTGTCGGGATTCAAAGAGTATACGCTGTGCTCACTCATTCTTCTTCTTCTTCTTCATCTGGACTGCGAAAAATCAACACACAGTTGTTTTAATACGAAATGTCATTAGTAATCAACAACATTTACTCCAAAAAAACCAGTGAGTGAGCAGAGTGCAGCTGTTGAAGGACAAACACAATCAACCTGTTGAAGCTGAGTGCAGCTCGAAGGACATTAGCTTGCAAAAAGCGCAGAATTCTATGGCTCGGGTGAAGTGAAGAATGTACAAATAAGCTTGAATGTTTGATGACGATAAGGATAGTCTATGTCTGGTCTAGGTCATACTTATTGAAGATTAAAAATTTTAAAAGTCTTGAGTTAGTTTAAGGGGGTGTTCCTCGACACATCTCAGAAAAACTAGATAGTTAGTTAAGTTATAGTATAATAAGTATTTCATTTAGTATTTAAAATTGCATTTCCAAAATATTCAGGAAGTGGCTCATTCTCAAGTTCTCAACAAGTCAATCAATTTCACCAATTTACGTGAACCTACATCTTTACGAACATCATCAGGAACAGTCAAGAAACTTAAGAGTGCATTGATAAGTATTAGAATAACATACAACACTCGAATTCCTACAAGTGCGTTAAGACTTCAGAGTAGAAAATGCAGAGTAAACATTCAAACGAAATATTAATAGAGAGCCAGGTTATGCCAACTAGTAATATCTTAATTGACACAGGTTTGTACCGCAATTCACATGAAATAAGTTAATTTCTAAGGTTCGGAGCAAATCTTCATAACCACAAGTAACAACATGGAAAGACATTCCAGACAATAAATTCATGGTGATTCCTTGCACAAAACTCTATTTCAGGGAAGTCCATTCTCAAGAAACATAAATGATGGATTAAATAATAACTTAAGAAACATAAATAAATATGAGAAATCTTAGTTATATTGATTTGAATAAGCCAACAAAGTACATCAACAACAAACCGGTGCTACAAGAAAACTACATAAAAGGTTACAAGTAAGTAGTTCAAAGAAAACATACTTCGATTCGGCAAAACTTGTCATCCAGTCTCCCTCTGTTCCAGACAGGCAAAAATCAGAAGGTTATACAGTGATGAGAGGGGAAACACTGCATTCTAGAAAACATCCTTCACTAGTCAAATCATTCTTCAAAAGCCTAAAACCACCAGAAACCGAACTTCCTTCTCCACAGAAGACTGCAAAATCCAATGTCAGCAAAACTATCGCTAAGCATCACCCACAAAGCATCTTTTACAGTTCATTCCTGGGAGCAGCAGGGAAGTATTGGAGTGCTATGTCCTTCACAATCTGTACCAAACCCTTAAGGTCACCCGCGCCTAACTCAATGCAATCCCTAAGCAGATCACCCTCCACCACTTCTTTCTGAAGGCTCAGCACTATATCCCGCAACGGCCCCTGCAATTACCATCCACATCATGATCAACAATATGACAAATTGAACTCATATTCTAGAATAATAATTGGAAAATTGAAATTCTATTCATGTTTCATAGTATTATTCAACAAAGAGAAAGATTAACAAAACAAATGAGCATGAAAAGACTTCTCTTTTATACAACCAACACACCACATTGATCATCAATTGTCACTACCACACAAACAGAGCTAAAATCAAGCATATCCATTCATCAATTTCATCTGCATTCAGCATTAACACTCTTTCCTATCCAATAAAATTTCATCTTCGCAATATTGAAAACAAAAACATGCATAATATCTTTCCAATCCCAATATCACAAAAATATATCGAAAATATGATGATTTAACAGAGAAAGGATAAAAAACTAAAAAACAAAAAACATACAGATCGACGGAAGACGTTGAGCAGTCGATTGAAGATCGACTTCGAAACCCTAAGGGCGTTTTTGTAATTTCGACCAGCCCAGGCGAGCCTCTCCGCATCGGAGGGAATCCGACTCAATTCGCTCAAAATCCCTAACAATTCATTCAAATCGGACACTACGCCGCCAATGTCACGAAACGACGCCGCGTCGCTCCACGCGTAATTCTTCAGAAAATCCCATCCAAAGCTCCATGCAGACTTGTACAATCCCAGGCCACCGGGCTCGAAGGTGCGGGCCAGAGCCCGGGCCCGGGCCGCCCCCTCGACATCGCCGCGGGCGGTTCGTTGGGCGGCGACGCGGGAGAGGAGGGAGTGGGAGAGGGAGAATAGGTTGTAATAGTTGGAGAAGAAGGAGTGGGAGAGATTAGATGAGAGTAGCAAGAGGGAAAGGAAGAGAATAGACTTTGGAGTTGCCGGCATTAGATTCTAGCGGCGGCGAATTGTTTTTGACTAGCCACCGATAAAATAGAAGGGCTGTTTTAATTTTCTATTGTGTTAATTGTCAAATACTGTATTTTAAAAATATACAGTAGCCTTCATTTATTTCACCTTTATTCCAGTTTCAATGTTTTTTATTGCATAATAACGTCAGTTCCATAGACCTAGGAGGTAAGTCAGTTCCATAGACCTAGTACTACCTCCGTCCCTCAATACTTTGACCCGACATGAGTTTTAAGAAATGTAATAGAAAGTGAATTTAAAAAGTTGGTGGAACGTGAATCCTACTTTTAGAATTTTTGTTTTATAATAAAATATGAGTATGAATGAGTTAGTGGAATATGGAGTCCACTATAAAAAATGGTAAAGTGTCAAACTTTCAGGGATGGACCGAAATGATAAACTGTGTCAAAATTTTAGGGAAAATTTTAGGGAAGGAACATTCTAAGATACTATTTTATTTCGGCATGAAAATGAAAGAAAGTGGGAATGTGGGATATATTAAATTAAGGGCGAATAAAAAGTTAATTTTTACTAAAAAAATACTACCTCCGTATATCAAAATTTGTCCCATTTTGTCCCAGCACGGGTTTTAAGAAATGTAATGGAAAGTGAGTTGAAAAAGTTAGTGGATTGTTGACCCTACTTTTATATATTAGTTTTATAATAAAATGTGAGTAGGAATGAGATAGTGGAATATGAGATACACAATAAAAAATAGTAAAAGTAAAATGGGACAAATTTTGGAGGACGGACGAAAATGGAAAAATATGACAAATTTTGGTGGACGGATAGTTATAATTCATTGAACACAGCATTCTAAAACAAAACACCGCAATTGAGTTAGATGTATATGATAATTAAATGATAAGTGTATGCATAATATGGAGTACAAATTAGGCTGTGTTCAGATTGATCAAAATGTACTCCTTTTTTATGGTTTCTTGTGCTGAATAAACCTAGTGTTGGTCAATTATATTTGATCAAGCCTTGTCCTAACTAATTCAACCAGGATTATGTCTTCGACTTCTATACATAACATAGGTACCACCATACACATTAAATTTAAAAAATGAAGTCTCTTCATTCAAAATTCGAACTCCATCATGACATATACATCAACCTCAATTTCGATTAGGCCGGAAAAGTCATTGCCATCATTCCGATTTGCATAGCAACAGAATTGAAAAATATATATATCTAACAATATCACTTGAAATTTTAAAAAAAAATTCTTACCTTATCAAATTTACAATTTAACTATATGGCATTTATCAAAAGAAACTTCTTTTCCTCATTCGTTCGTCCAATTCAGGTTACAATTTTGGATTTGCTTATTTTTCACCAAATTCAGATAATTTGCACTTTGCACCGACATTTTTAAATTTAAACTACGGTACCAATTCTTTTTTTGAACTAGAATTGCGACATACTCTAGCTCCGACACATACTATTATTTAGATTGGATAATGGTCCTTAAAATCACAAACATTCTATTAAATTTGGTATTCTTATAAACTTAAACCTTGGTTGCAAATATTATAAACTTAAGTTTTGTAGCAAATTTTAAGAATTGGATTTTCTTCTAAATTGAATTTGAAATGTCATACCGGAGTATGTAGATGGACAAATAGGTTCATATATGCAAACGTCAATGATTTTAAAAGGTGTAAGTTGTTCCGGCATTACTTCAGTTTAATATTTTCTACAAAAGTTCCTCAGAATTTCAAATCGCAAGAAATTCACTACAAGCCCTAAGTTTATAGTACAATATAAGAACATCCAAATTTATACTATTTAATAGTATAACATTGCAATCAAAGTTTGTGATTGTAGGTATCAATATCTTTATTTAAATGTGATAGAAATTCATGGGTTTCATCCTAAAATCAATTGGTGATAGGAGGAGGGCCCATGAGACTTATATACTGATTTCAGTTCTCTTTGTACACTGATGTGGGATATGTGGGATAGTAGTATTAGTTTCAATTGCCAACAAGATGTACTTATATTTACATTTTGGGTGTAGTTTAAATTTAATTTAATTTACTAATTTTTACATTTTGCATGAATATAAGGGTTCGGCTTGCTAGTTGCTACATTAATAGAACTTCAGATCGCAAAAAGGAAACAAATAAGAAGATCAAAGATCACTAACTACTGTATAGTGTATATTAGTAGTTAATTAAGCTTGGAGAACTAACTAATTAATAGTTTAATCTAGTTTAGTTATTTCAGTATGGCAAGGTATTCCGGTTTGGTAATCGCAAAGAAGGAAAGTAAGAGAGTAAGAAGGATAGTTTCATTAATTACAGCAAACGGCTATAAATATTGAATTGTTATTTGTTTACGCAACACAATTCACACATCTTACTTTCTAATTTCTATTCTTCATCGCGATGGAAAATCCTCAGAAAAAAACTCTGGGTAAAAGGAAGATTGCAATCAAAAAAATCGAGAAGAAAAGCAGTCTTCAAGTTGCCTTTTCCAAGCGCCGCGGCGGCCTATTCCGCAAAGCCACCGAGCTCTCCGTCTTGTGCGGCGTCGAGATCGCTATTCTGGTGAAATCTCCTGCCGGCAAACTCTACTCGTTCGGCCATCCCTCCGTCGAGGCTCTCATCAACCGCGCGGCCCCCTCTCCGGCAGTGAAGAGGAGATTGCCTTACGGCAACGATGATCGTCTGCAACTCCACCAATTGGAGCAATTGCTCAACTCCTTGGAGCAAAAGGTTGAACAAAATCCCAACAATTGTGGCCTTCCATTGTCAATTCATGAAGAGCCAGATAAGTTTGTGATGGATGCAGCCCCACCATTGTCACTTCAACACCTCATCGCAGCAGATCATGACTTTGTGATCGAAACGGATACCTTTTGTGATGATGAACAAGCTCAATTGGCTTCTTTAGTTGATTACCAGAATTACTATCACATTTTAGGAGCCTAATTATGTGAATACATTCATCTCCAAAATTAGGGCTTTTTCATGTACCGTGACATTTTACGTTGATAGTAGATTAATTCTCAATTCAATTGTGTTGTTTTTATGCTTTTGATTCTTCCACACTCCTACAAATTGTTGAATACTACAAAATTGGAGGTTCACGATCAAAATTGCATAAATCTCCCAAACTACCAAATTTTCACTACAAAGTAGTAGTTTGGAAATTTTAAATTTTTTGTAAGAAACAAGTTAAAATAAATATAATTGAGTTTATAGATTTGGAATGAGTTCATGTAACTAAGGCAAGTTTCAAGATGGTTGTATTAAGGCAGCTGTGTGTTTGTATTAAGGAAAGTTCCGGAGAAATCACAGTACATTTTTATTAATTAACTTACATATTCTATATATTAGTAATATTTATTTTTGTTTTATAGCTGTATTTAACTTGTTAAGGTATGGACTATTGTTTGAACTAATTGTTATGTGCATGTATAATCTCTCCGACTTCTATTCATCATGTTGTTATATCAATTTATTGTAACCCCTTTTTTTCCACTTATCTAATATTCTATCTCTATGAAGCAATATCATATTTTGTCATTTGGTAACGTCTACCATTTAGAGTTTAATCTGTTTTTTTTCTTCTATTTTAGCCTAGTGAACCAAATATACTCCAATAAATCGCTATATTCACGTTCTATTATAAAAGTCAGATTAAATTTTGCGTTAATATTTTTATCAAATAGTATATTTTAAATTTCACCAAGTCAAAGTGAGAAATTTTAAATCGTGGACGAATGAAATATTTATTAAAATATCCGTGGGAAAGTGTGAGCACAGGATCGAAGTGGTAAATAATTTCCTTATGGGGGAAAACTCTACCCTTTTCTTGCTCCACCAGTTGAGTCGCCTCCTTTCCTTCTCCGATATCCACTGTAAATCATTGTCATAGTGTCTCTCTTCAGATCCTCAATCTCCAAAACCGCCATCACCGAATTAAAATATTCTCATCAATCAAAATCTGACTTCAAAACAATGAAGCCGTTTATAGGGTCAGGAAATCCTAGGCACTCAAAGAAAATAAAACAAAACCTAAAAGTAACTCCAAAAAAATAGTAAATTATTTTTTTCAGCCTCTAAAAACAATGTCCGATAGGCCAAAATCCATCATATTTTTATCCAAAATGCCAATAGAAAGAATATCCAATATGCACACCTTTCGAATATGAAACTTTTATTGGTGGTCCCCTTCTTTTAATCTTGATCACTTGCCATATTTTGATGGACATAAATCTCAGTTGGTGGATGTTCTGTCTATGCACAAAAAGTGAAGACAATCCAATCCTCAAAATTTAACTTGAACTTACCAAAATGTTAGTAATAGCAAAAAAAGGAGAGGAGGAATGGGTTTATTACCAAAATACTTTTGAAAATTTTCAAAATTATTGACTGACCCACTCCATCCCTGCATACAAACATATCACTATCATGTCAAAATATCTAAAATTGTAAATAGTAGCTTGATTGAACTTTAACAGTCTTATTCAATTATTAAGTTTCTTACAAAAAAAAATATACTAATAGATTCCATTCATCCCTATATATATATTCTTTGTATCAGTTCTATATTCAAGCCTTCCAACTTTAAACATGATGAATTTTCATTCCTCACTTTTTCTCCTTCTCCTTCTTCTTCCTCTTCTGGTTTCCACCACTGAGAAACAGGTTCATCACTTCTCTAATTTTTATAACTACATTTTCAAATTAATTCAACTGTAATGTGTGATTAAATATTTACAGGTATATATAGTTTACTTTGGTGAGCACAGTGGAGCAAAAACCCTCCAACAAATCGAAGAAAACCACCATTCATATCTACTCTCTGTCAAGGAAACTGAGGAAGCTGCAAAATCTTCTCTCATTTACAGTTACAAGCACACCATCAATGGCTTCGCCGCGCTTCTCTCTCCTCTCGAAGCTTCCAAATTATCTAGTGAGAATCTCTCACTCTCTCTGTGTGTGCATGTGTGTGTAATAGTATAACCAATATGTTGGTTTGAATTGGACAGAGATGGAGGAAGTGGTGTCGGTGCTTCGAAGCCATCCACGAAAATACGAAATCCATACGACGAGGTCGTGGGAATTTGCAGGTGTGGAAGAGGCAATGAAGAGTTCAGAAAATATGAATAAGGAAGATATATGGCTAAAATCCAGCTATGGAAAAGATGTTATTGTTGGCTTGTTGGATAATGGTAAATTTTCTCAATTATAAATTTGTAGATTCCTAATTTGTCATGTTGCATGTGGATTTTAGCGCAAATTGTCGGAACAACTAATCTAAGTATGGTCAAATTTGGATTCGTCCCACAACTTTTTAAATCAACCGGAAATAACCATGAAGTTGTGTTCGCAATGATCCCATGACGGATTTTTTTTTTTGTTGAAATTGTATCTGATATGTCAATCGGAAAATCATGTGCGATGTCAACGTCTCCGATGAGTTGACCGATGTCGGCTATTCATAGAGAAAACAATATTGTTTGGTTAAAAAAACATAGACAATATTGATGATCGAATTTTTTCCCGGCTTATTTTCAAAGTCAGAATTTGACTGAACTTTATGGTTGTTTTGGCAATTTTTCCTAAATTTTATTAGCGAATTACTTGTTTGTGTTGATTGCATGTCACACGTCGATCAGGTGTATGGCCGGAGTCAGAGAGCTTCAACGATGAAGGGATGGGTCCGATACCTAACTCGTGGAAAGGAATTTGCCAAACCGGCGACGAATTCAACTCATCTAACTGTAACAAGTGAGCAACAATCTTTTCTCATCTTCTATTCGAATTTCGATTATGCAAAGATCAAAAGAATAACTTTTCCCCCTAGAAACAAAAGGAGAAAAAAGAAGAAAAAGTATCTAAGAAAAGGAAAAAGATAGATAAAAGAATCAGTTGGCTCTGCAGAATTGTAGTGGTCTTACATGCATGCCCTATTATTGCACTTAGTTGTCGTAATTTGTTGTTTCGATAATTTCCAATGTCGTCTGTTTCGATCAAACAAGAAATTAATCTGGCATGTATTAATTAAATTTGGCTTTTAGCATCACCAATTCAATCTTGTGAACTTCTATTTTTCTACAGTTTAACTTAACCCCACCAAAATTCAGAATGCATTTTCACTCATATACCAAACCAATCAAAGCACGAGTAGCAACTAAAATTATTTCTAGTTTGGCTATTTCTATTACTCTGGACCCCACATGCGATTATAATTATAACTTTATGACTTTATCCTTAGATTCTAACAATGTTTTGAGTAATTGGATTAGAGTAAGATTAGAGGCCATACCAAGTTCTAGATCAGACAATCATTTCAATAATTCTTTATATAATCATTATTTCAAATTTTATGGTATTTTTATCCACACAATTTATGTATAGAATATAACTTTATCCTTTCATATTCAAAATCCTGGCTTCGCCGACTGAAATGACTTGCAATATCGCATTTTCTTTTATAGGAAAATAATCGGGGCCCGATATTATATTAAGGGCTACGAAGCATACTACGGCCCACTAAATAGAATGTTGGACTACCTCTCCCCTCGAGACAAGGATGGCCATGGGACACACACGTCATCGACGGCCGCAGGGCGGAGAGTCGACGGCATCTCCGCCCTGGGCGGCTTCGCCTCGGGCACTGCATCCGGCGGGGCACCTCTGGCCCGCCTGGCAATCTACAAAGTGTGTTGGGCGGTCCCGGGCCACGGGAAAGAAGACGGAAACACCTGCTTCGAGGAAGACATGCTTGCCGCCATCGACGACGCCGTGGCCGACGGCGTCGACGTGCTGAGCATCTCGATCGGGACCAAAGACTCCCTGCCCTTCAACCAGGACGGGATAGCCATCGGCGCTCTCCATGCTGTTAAACAAAACATCGTCGTCGCGTGCAGTGCCGGAAACTCCGGCCCCACAGCCTCCACGCTGTCCAACCCGGCTCCCTGGATTATAACCGTCGCTGCCAGCAGCGTCGACCGGATATTCTCATCTCCCGCCGCTCTCGGGAACGGCATGAAATTACCGGTATTAACGAACTCATTTATTTAAACAATTAAATTCTTTTGCTGAAGATTTTTTTTTCTGAAGGGCCAAACAGTGACTCCACATAAGTTGCAAAAGAAGCTATACCCGTTAGTTTACGCGGGTCAAGTAGCCAACCCGGACGTGCCCAAGAACCTATCCGGGTAACTAACTATACATCTCTTTCTTTCTATTTCAACAAGGTTTTAATGATTATAACATACAAAAATTAAAGACCATTCAAATTTCCAGACAATGCTTACCTGGTTCCCTCTCTTCCAAGAAGGCAAAGGGTAAGATAGTACTGTGTTTGAGAGGGAATGGGACAAGAGTGGGTAAAGGCATGGAGGTGAAGAGAGCTGGAGGCATTGGCTTCATTTTAGGAAACAGTTTAGCAAATGGAGATGAATTAGCAGCTGATGCTCATATTCTTCCTGCCACTGCTGTCAACTACCAAAACAGTCTCAAGATTATGGACTACATCCATTCTTCCAAAGCCCCGACAGCCTACATCGTACCGGGCACGACTGTTTTAGACATCAAACCAGCACCTTTCATGGCTGCTTTCTCCAGCAGAGGCCCTAGTGATATTTCGCCCGAGATCCTCAAGGTAATTTCGGATCCTTTACTGCATCATTCTACAGCATCTTTTACTTGATCTACCGATGATTCTACAACGTATTTTGCTCAACAGCCAGACATCACAGCTCCAGGGCTCAACATACTAGCAGCGTGGAGTGAAGCATCTTCTCCGACAAAACTGGAAGCAGACAAACGCGTGGTGAAGTACAACATTCTCTCGGGAACTTCCATGTCCTGCCCGCATATAGGTGGGGCGGCTGCTCTCCTCAAGGCGATGCACCCCCGTTGGAGCAGTGCTGCCATAAGATCTGCTCTGATAACCTCTGGTGCGTAAGAGCTTCATCAATTTTATCCATCTCCACCACATAGTTATTTTATTCTCAATGAAACCAATATATTTTTCAGCCGGGCAGAAAAACAATCAAGGTAGCATGATCACGGATGCATCCGGTAATCCAGCGGACCCTTTCCAGTATGGTGGCGGCCATTTCAGACCAGCAAAAGCAGCAGATCCCGGACTTGTTTATGATGCCTCCTATACAGACTATCTCCTCTACCTATGCAGCATCGGAGTTAAGATTGATTATACCTTCATATGCCCGCAACATTCAATGGGTCCGTTAAACCTAAATTACCCGACCCTGGCAATACCCAGGCTGCGTGACAGTGTTACTTTGGTAAGAACAGTGACAAATGTGGGAGGCAGCAAGAGTGTATATTTTGTGAGCATGAAACCTCCACTTGGGATCTTGGTAAAAATATGGCCTCCCATACTACACTTCAATAGTGTTGGGGAGAAAAGGAATTTCACCATTACAGTAAAAGTAGCAGATGGTAGCATTACAGGCAAAGGGGAGAAACCATACGGATTTGGATGGTACATGTGGTCTGATGGAATCCACGATGTTCGGAGCCCCATGGCCGTTTCAGTAGCCTAGTTCCTTCTAAGTTATGCTAGTGTGGTATCGAGCATGAATGCTTTTAACATAGGAATATGAAGAAACATTATTACTCTTCCCAGAATTGTTTGAGTCAAACAGTGTTTCCTCTTTGTTGCAAGAATTAGCAATCAACAATAAGGGGGAAAGGAATTCATGCTATGTACCAGCCACAAGTAAATTCATGATATTTGATGGGATTTCAACAAAAAAACAGAACACTATCTAAGTATACATAGTATATGAAGAATCTAAATATGTTCGTACAATACATTTACCTTCAAAATCATATCCACTTTTTACACCATGAGTCCATGCTTTGCCAATTTGAATCATCCTATGAATCAAGTTCTTACCCGAACTCTTTCACCCTTGAAGTGAATGTATTTCCATTTTCTTTGGTATTTCATCAAGAACTGTTTATGATTATCCTCTTGACCTAACACCTCAAAGGCCCGTGCAATTCTTCTAACAGTATCCTCATCAGGTTTCACTTCCAACTCCTCCATGTCAGCAAATACCTGATGTTTCATAACCAGAAAAGAGACTCAGCACAAGATTGACCATGGAAAAAGCATTAATCATCATAAAGAGCAAGAGGAACCTAAATCTTGCTCATAATTATAACGGGTTGAAAATCAGGAACAATCACCTGTATAACATCGTTTGGCATATTATGATGGTCGTATAAGGATATCATCCTGGAAAATAGCCTTTTGGAAATAGAACGATTGTGGGCATGTAAAATCATGTTCCATAACGTTTTTGCTTCGTCTGGCCTTCGATCCATGTCAAATGCCAGTAGGAGGTGGTCATAGGTCGCCATTGTTGCACCTTGACCTTTACTCAACATCCACTTGGCCACCTGCTTGACTTAAAATAAATGAGTTGAAACCTACTTTTCATAAGTGATTAGCATATCCAAATATGTAGTCCGAGGGAATCATTTTCAAACACATAAGACGAATAAGCATCTCCAGAATGTCCATTAACTGACTTCCTAACAGCATAGTTAACACAATCCGCTACAACACATACAATTCAGTATAAATAACTATGAAAAAGCATTGGTGGTCCTTTAACAGTATACCACCGGATATCCTTTTAAATGCGTCATCATAAACATCATACCTGAATAATTCTTTTCCACTGACTCCTCTTCCTTAAGATCACCATAGCCTTTGCCGCAGCAATTAATGGAAATTCAGTCTCCCATGCTATCCACTCGTCAAGGGCGCTATAAACAGCCTCTTTCTCATTTGGAAGTCCATAAATCTATCAAAATCACACAGATTCATTTAGATGTTGAGTATTCAAAAAAATTGCACTACAACATTTCACATCATAACAAAATCTGGGAAGAACTTAAACTCAGAGGCAAATCTAACATACAGTTTGAATAAGATTCATTGCTTTTTGTCCTGAACCAGTTTGGTCTCTCCTTTGCCATAAGTGGTGCTCCTTTTTTCCCGGCTTCCGAACAAGCTTCCTGTTGTCAATACACAAAACATTTGCTGCTTAAATAAATGCTTGTCATCAACATACGAAAGAAACTAACTCAATTAGATAACAATAAGCAAAAACGAAACCACGCACTTCTCAGAAGGATTTGATTGAACCAAAGATTGGTCATTTCGGTCTCCACGTAAGCGTTGCTGAGAAGCTATTGCTTTTGACTAAACAGTGAAAATTTGCAGTTTGAATGTGAAATTCAAGCATGAAACAGCAGAAAAAATTACTAATTTGATGATGTTTTAGCTTTCGCTTACCTTATGAGTAGGAACACTGTAAGCAGATGCCTTGAATAGTCGAACGGAAAAATTGAGTACTGGAAAATCTACTTTAGCACATACAACCTGAAGGTGTTCGACGAAAGTTCCAAATAAGTGAAGACGATAATTGAAGCAAAAGGGGAAGAGATTGAGGAATTACCTGCCGAATTGATAATTGCGAATAATTCATGGCTTCATGCTTGCGTTGTGGTATATGCCTGAGATTGAGCGTGCTTGAGCTTGAATGAAAAGCTGTGGATGTGGCTGTGAGAGAGAGGTTTGGGCGGATTGCGCTATTGGGCCTATTTTTTCACATTGTAGGCCGGTTTAATTTTTTTATTTATATACATACTCCATTACTCTATAACAGTACTAAAAGGCCTTGTATTACAAAATTTGGAAATATTTGTTTATCTATTACTACTACTAATTAAATATTTGAAACCTGCCTATAATACTTTTACTTATTTTAATTTTTAATAGTTAGTAATTGAAGTATTATTTAATAAGTCCACTAAAAGTAGATCACATTGTCAATAGTACAGAATTTTAACGTGGAATTGGTAAAGTAAGAGAGAAAAAAAAATAAGAGAGAAATAATAGTGTTAGTGGAATGTAGGATCCATATTATTAGTAGTGTTTGATTGTGTTAGGTAGCAAATGTGGGATCATTTTTTAAACTTAATCTATTTTTCGTGGACAACAAAAAATGGCAAATGTGGTCTATTTTTTTGGTGGACAAAGGGAGTAGTATAAGATAAGTACTCCCTCCCACTACAAAAAAAAGGCTATTTACCGAGCACCGTTCCCAAGCACGGATAAATGTGCTCGGAAAATAGCGAGCACCATCAACTTTGCTCGGAAATTAGCGAGCATCTTCCACTTTGCTCGGCAACATACCGAGTACAATTGAAGGTGCTCGGCAATCTCAGAAACGGGAGTGTTAATGTGCTCAGAATATATTAAAATAAAGACATCAATATGTTTAAGGAATACCGAGCACCATATAAGTGCTCGGGAAGTACCGAGTACCATGTATTTGCTCGGGATAAAATAAATAAAAAATCATTATTAATTATTCAACAACAAGGATTTAAAACATAATAAATACTATTACATATCAAAATTAAGAAGCAATACAATACCTTGTAAAATTTTCATATGGATCCCTCACCATAAATGTGCATGAAAAAATAAAAATTTATTTTAAACATAAAATACCAATATTTTTAAGAAATACCGAGCACCATATAATTGTGCTCGGGAAATGCCGAGTACCATATAAGTGCTCGGGAAATACCGAGTACCATATACTTGCTCGGAAACAAATAAATAAATAATCATTATTAATTATTCAACAACAAGGATTTAAAACATAATAAATACTATTACATATCAAAATTAAAAAGCAATACAATACCTTGTAAAATTTTCATATGGATCCCTCACCATAAATGTGCATGAAAAAATAAAAATTTATTTTAAACAGAAAATACCAATATTTTTAAGAAATACCGAGCACCATATAATTATGCTCGGGAAATGCCGAGTACCATATACGTGCTCGGGAAATACCGAGTACCATGTACTTGCTCGGAAACAAATAATAAATAATCATTATTAATTATTCAACAACAAGGATTTAAAACATAATAAATACTATTACATATCAAAATTAAAAAGCAATACAATACCTTGTAAAATTTTCATATGGATCCCTCACCATAAATGTGCATGAAAAAATAAAAATTTATTTTAAACAGAAAATACCAACATTTTTAAGAAATACCGAGCACCATATAATTGTGCTCGGGAAATGCCGAATACCATGTACTTGCTCGGAAAAAACAAATATAAAAGGTTAGTATTAATTTATTATTTAAATATAGCGAGCACATGTAAAGTGCTCGGAAAATACCTACCATCATAAATGTGCTCACCAAACAAATTTTTTTTATAATTGTTCAATGTTTGTCAAAAATAGACTTGTATAATTATTCAATATATGTATAAAAAAATACTTGCATAATTATTCAATGTATGTAAAAAAAAAGACTTGAAAGATCCACAAATTTTTATATATACACATTTACCGAGATATTTTTATGCACTAATAAAAAATATTGACATGTTTTAAATAATTATTAATTATATTTTTTTATGATTTCCGAGCACTTATATAGTGGTCGGCACTTTCCAAGCACATATATAGTGGTCGGCACTTTCCAAGGACATATATAGTGGTCGGGACTTTCCAAGCACATATATAGTGCTCGGAACAATTGTATAAAAATATTGATATTTCATGTTCAAAATAAATTTTAATATGTGTGGTGAATGATCCATAAATTTTTATATATAAATTTTCCGAGATATTTCTATGCACTAATAAAAAATATTGACATGTTTTATATTATTTTTTTTGATAAATAATTTGTATTAATTATATTTTTTTTATGATTTCCGAGCACTTGTATAGTGGTCGGCGTTTTCCAAGCACATATGTAGTGCTCGGAACAATTATGTAAAATATTAATATTTCATGTTCAAAATAAATTTTAATATTTGTGATGAATGATCCATAAATTTATGTATGCAAATTTTCCAAGATATTGCTTAAAAATATTTATATGTGCTAATTTGCTAGCTAGCTCTATGCATGGTAAATTATTAGAAATTAATTTATTTAACTATTTTTTTGTATCCCGAGCACATATATAGTGCTCGGTATGGAAAACGTCAACAAACAATTTTATAGCGAGCAACCGAGCACCCGAGCACCCGAGCATGTGCTTGGAATATTGCTAGCACCTTGTATGTGGTTGGCAAAATATGAAAAGATATTTGTATAATTACAATATTATAAGAAAACCGCGGGCTCCAAAACCTCACCGCCTTTTTTTTTTTAACAAAATTACTTCTCCCTCTCCGTCTTCTCTCTCACTCTGTTAGCAATCCCAAAATTTCTACCGCCTCTCTCCTTACTGCGTAAAAATTACTCCGCCACAAGCTCCCTCTCATTGCTCCGCCGTCGCTCCAGTTTTCTCCGCCGCCGCCGCTCTCCGCACACAATCGAACACCAAGTTTTTCGGTAAAATTGATTTGGTTAGACTGAGATTAGGGATTCAATTCGTTTTAATTTGCTTGTTTTTTCCTGATCAGAAAAACCTCCACCACCGGTTGGTTCTTTGACTCCACCACCAATAAAACTTCCTGTGACTAAGCTGCTTGGGCTGCTAATACCAGATTCAATTTCGGAGACTATCTCAGTAAGTGCTCAATCCTGATTTTGTAGTTTGAGCTTAATTCATAGTCAGTACTGCTTGATTGTGTGTCTATTTTGAATGATGTGAAGTTATATTGCAATTGTCAGGTTTTTATCTTGTTTTAGCAGTGAGTTTTGAGATTGTGGTGTAAATATCTTTAAGGATCATGTGTAAATTCATTCGATCAGCATTGTTTTGGAAACAGATTTGAAGTTTGAGCTTAATTCATAGCCAGTACTGATTTGAAGTTTGAGCTCCTATTCTTATGGTAAATTGAATGCATGTTTCTTGCTTGCTGAGACACAATTTCTTTCTTGCTCAACTCCTATTCTGAGCAAGTCTATTATACTGCATTCTCAATATATAAGCAACGACTCTCTTGTTATTTTCTTTGAATTGTTTTAATTGTGACCAGGGAGCCAGAGTGAGGGTTTTTATGTATCTGAGCAACATTTGAAGTGAGCATCACCCAAGATTTTCACTGCATATGTAAGTGAAATGTGTCTTGTTATCCAATGTATGAATTTGAGCTAGTTTTGTGATTATAGATACTCTTTTATGGAATGTGGAACCAGTTCTATGGCTTATCATTTTCTTCTTTTTTTCTAAATCTGCTGTCAGCTGCCTTCTCATTAGTAAAAATTGCTGAATCTTTAGTATTGCTTACTCTAACATACTAATAAATTGCTTAGGGCTTATGCTGGAAATGATGATTGCAATACCGAAGATGAATTAATTGATGATTGCATTTGTTCCCTAAGTTGATTTGTGTGGTTTTAGATATTTCAGAATGATGAATTTATTTCTAAATTTTGCTGGTTATATTGTGTTTCTGTCTAGAAGTAAGTAATAGTATTCATTATCATCATGCAGAGTTACAAGTTACAACGCCTTGAGTTTGATGACTTCGTTACTGGATGGGTAGATTATTGGTGAAATATCTGTGGCTGGTGCAAGATACAAATCCATTAAATTTGTTGGCTCTACTGTTATAAGCTTGACTGTAAGTTTACCACTCAGAATTGGTGAATTTGTCTTATAAGTCACTAAATGTGTCTTTGACTGACTGTCTTTCTCCAATGATGGAAGATAGATTACAGCATAACATTGTGCAACATGGTTATTGAAGCTGGGGAAAGAACGGCATTGTCCCTGCTGATGCAACAACCTTCAAGTATCTCCAGGTAGTGTGGCATGACTTTGTCATACCCAGTAATCTCAACTGCATTTTTCTCAGTCATGACCACGGGGCCTAATATTTTCCGGTTTCTTCTTAGGACAAGACATCGGTTCCTTATGAACCAGTTTATAGTGATGGACAAGCAAGGTAGCACTTGATCACATTCCATGCAAGTTTGCCATAACTATTTCTTTTTACCTGCTTTTGTTTGAGTTTGTTTTGTGTGAAAGCTCCTCATCATGGGACTTGATTTGAGATACATGTGCGCTAACAGAGCTCTCTCTCTCTAGTTTTGATTAGATTTTTCTCGGAGTACAAATTTGATATCACAAAGTTGGAGCCTTGGTGTCCAAGGTGAGCAGTTAATTTTCTGAAAAGTGTTAGCCTTAAGTATCTTGATGCATAGATACTTAATGTCAGTGTTAGCCATAAGTATCTTGATGCATAGATACTTAATTTTCTGAAAAGTGTTAGCCATAAGTATCATTGTAAGAGAATCTGATATAGCTTAGGAGCTATAGATGTGTAGAGAAAGTCTCTCTTTTACATGTCCTACTTATAGTTTGTTATCATAGGCGCTTAATCCACCATCGTTGGCTTCTTTGTCATAGGTGATTACGTGGTAGCTGATGCCTTCCTCCTCATCGTGTACGTCTGGCTGGCATTACGAGACATTGAAGCGATACGGATTGAAGATGCATAGCAAGGTTCTGCTGGCTTGGATTCTAGTTCTTGACCCAAGCTTAGTACTTGTCCACATCCTTTGTATTCAAATTCTTAAATTTTTAGCATTTCAATTCAATTCACTGTAAAACAATTGAATTCAATTTAATATAATGCAATTTCAGTTTTGTTTACTTTATTGATTTAATTAATATTAATTTAAAAAATATAATAAACTAAAATAATTTATTAACTATTCATCAAATAAAAATATAGAAAAATAATAATATTTCTAGAAACCAGAATTCCGAGCACCTAGGTATGTGCTTGGCTTTTTTCGAGCACCTGAGTATGTGCTCGCCATGTTCCAAAATCTGAAATTCTGCTCGGAATATTACGAGCACCTGGGTATGTGCTCGGCATTTTTCGAGCACAATCGGGTGCTCGAATGTCCGAGCACCTGAGTGTGTGCTCGCCATGTTCCAAAATCTGAAATTCATACAAGTGCTCGGAATATTACGAGCACTTGGTTATGTGCTCGGCAGTTTTCGAGCACAATCGGGTGCTCGGATGTCCGAGCACTTTATGTGCTCGTATAAAAATTTCGACGAAGCGAATACCGAGCACTCTCGGTGCTAGGAAAGTGCTCGGTATATCACGTTTTTCCGAGCATTTTTCTTTATATTTCCGAGCACTTGGTGCTCGGCAAAGCTTGTTTTTTTTTGTAGTGTCCGTCCCACTTAAAATGAAACATTTGGAATCGGCACGGGATTTTGTGTAGTGTTGTTTTGTGAGTTAATGAAGAGAGAGTAAAATAAGAGAGATGAAAAAGTAGAGATAGAGTTATTTTCATATTAGGAAACGTTTCATTTTTAATGAGACAACCAAAAAAGGGAAACGTTTCATTTTTAATGAGACAAAGAGAGTATTAATTTAGCACAGATGAAATGTCCGATTCTAAAAATCAAAGATTAACATTACATCACCAACGCCAGTGGTTTCAAAATAAGCAAGGATTCATACAATTAATGTTATATAGGTGAAGGCTATAACACTTTTCCTCGGATATCATTTCAACTTCAATAATTATAGTATAAGCAATCTACCTAAAATAAGAAAAATAATAAGTACAGTGATTATGAATGGCTAATTCCTTGAGCCATCGTCACGTTTGTTGCTCTACCAAAAAAACTAATTAAACGTACAAGAAAGGGATTCTCTTTGAGAAGAAATTATGCATGCAGCTTTTGCACTGCAATTCAATAACTGATTACTCAGTAAAAACAAGGCTAAATTGCCACTCTCACACAAAAGGAGTGGTTATTCTTTGCCACCAATCTATATAAGCAGAGCAAACAAACTGTAACAGAAACAAAGAATTTCAGGCATAATGCATAACCAACCAACATTGTTCTTATTTTCCCTTCTTCTTCTTCTCCGAATCTCGGCTTTGTTTGCTCAACATCAGGTTGATTTTTTTACCTCTTTGCAACTTTTACACACACATATTGTTGATTTCTTCCATTTGATTAAATGTTGTAATATGTTAAAACCAGGTATACGTAGTGTACCTCGGAGAGCATAGTGGGCTTAAGACACCTGAAGAAATCGAAAACGTACACCGTTCATATCTGCACTCTGTCAAGTCTTCGCGAGAGGAAGCTGCAGCCTCCATTATTTATAGCTATAAGAACGCGATTAATGGCTTTTCGGCTTTTCTCACTTCTCAACAGGCTGATGTTTTGTCAGGTGACTATATGTTGCTTCATGCATCGATGTATATATTTGAATGAATTGGATTTTGATTGTGCTGGGCAGCGATGGATGGAGTGATTTCAGTGTTCCGTAGCCAGCCATCGAGGCTTCACACGACCAGATCGTGGGATTTCATTAGCTTGCTCGAGGCTAACTGGGATGCTTCGATGGCTAAGGGAGAGGAGCTGCTGAAGAAAGCAGGATATGGCCAGAATGTCACTGTAGGCGTAATCGACACCGGTATTCGTTTTTTCTTGATTTGTACTCTACAAAAAATCACATCTTCCAAGGACATCGAATTGATTACGCAGTTAGGAAAATTGATCAAAATTTTGGACACAGAGAAAAGTGTGTTGAGGACACAATTGGAAACTTTGTCTAATCTTCTATTTTTTTAAGACGTAAAAAAAAGTTTATTGGTTTGCATCCAACCAAAATTAAAGATGCCTAAAAAAAGTCTTAAAAAAGCAGAAGATTAAGATACGTTAGTGTCATCCATTAAATAACAAAATGTCCTTAGCTTCTTTTAGTGAAAAATAATACTAACATAATTTGGAAACCAAAATTTTCTAGGAATATGGCCAGAGTCAGAGAGTTTCAGTGACACAGATATGGGACCCATTCCATCATATTGGAAAGGATCTTGTCAAAGTGGTGACCAATTTAATTCATCTAATTGCAATAGGTAATAAACCAAAAAAAATATATAATGATTTATCATTCAAATTTCGAAGTTTTAATTTAGTAATATATACATTTACACTAGGAAAATAGTAGGGGCCCGCTACTACCTAAAAGGGTACGAGGCAAACTACGGCCCGGTTGACCCGAAATTCGACTTCAGATCGCCTAGGGACGTGGCCGGCCACGGGACCCACGCTGCCTCAATTGTTGGCGGCAGGAGGGTCCCCGACGCGGCCGCGATTGGGGGCATTGGCAGCGGCACGGCAAGCGGGGGCGCCCCGCTCGTGCGCCTGGCCGTCTACAAAGTGTGCTGGGCGATTCCCGGGGGAAGCATGGAGGAAGCGAATGGATGCTTCGACGACGACTTGTTGGCCGCCTTTGATGACGCCATCGCCGACGGCGTTCAAGTGCTCAGCGTTTCGATGGGGAGGAGTATTAGCCTTCCATACGAGATGGATGGGATTGCCATTGGAGCGCTGTATGCTTTAAAACGGAATATTGTGGTGGTTTGCAGCGCCGGGAACTACGGCCCGGGTCTGTCCACCGTGACGAATGTTGCCCCGTGGGTCATCACCGTTGGCGCGAGTAGCATCGACCGCCTGTTTTCGTCTCCGGTCGTGCTTGGAAACGGCGTCGCATTGGAGGTTCGTATATTAGCAATTATTACGAATATATTCAGATTAATAGCTGAAATTCCTTGTTAAGTTCCATTATTAAGGTGAATCGTTTAGATGAATTAGTTAAATCTCAAAATCATGATCGAGCACATAAATGTTTGAAATGGGAATTTTAATTGAAGTTAGCTAAAATGTGAATTTAATTTCTAAATATCACTTTCATAATTGTATGTGAGCAATGATTCAAGAGTGTGTCAAGCCCACTTATTTAAAAATTGTTTTTTTAAAAAATAAAATAAAATAAAATAAAAATTTACTTCGTGAAAGTCCCAAAATTGCAAAATTTGACCTTATATGACTATGATCGCATTTTGCAATTGAAATTATTAGTAGTAATCATTTTGTAGTAATTTAGTTGCACGGCTTGTCAAGCATGTACGTATGCTCGTGCTTAACCTCACCCCTAAGCACGCTGATGGAGGTGCTCTTAAATAGGAATTAATACTAATTGAAGTTTTGCATGTGCTTTTGGAATACTCAGAAACTAATGATGGGGTTAAAATTTCAATAATGAAAGCAGGGCCAATCAATCACTCCATTTGACGTGGCTGGGACATATCCTCTCGTTTATGCAGCAGATGTGGAAATTCCAGGCTCCACAACAAGTGAAAATAATGGGTTCGATCAATATATATACACGCATAATATTGTTAAATTTCAGTTATACATTTTTCACTTTATTTCGTTACTTTTACATTAAAACTAGGTTATGTATAAGCGGCACGCTTTCACCAGATCTCGTGAGTGGAAAAGCTGTCTTCTGCCGGAATGGAGCCACTTTCGAAACCCTAGCGGTGGCCCAAGCAGGCGGCGCCGCGGCTGTGCTCGGAAACCCCTACGAAGGAATGGGAGTTATAGGCCGGTCTTATATGATTCCGTCAACAACTATTCTCTCTAACGAAATACAAACGGTTTATAACTACACCGGGTCCGATAAAGCTGCAACGGTCACGTTAACGCCGATCGAGACTATATCCGACACAAAGCCAACTCCATTCATGGCTCCCTTCACCTCTAGAGGCCCCAATCACGTCGAGCCTAATATTCTTAAGGTCAGTCATTTTTCTGTTTTAGTTCAGCTATATTGATGGGTCAGTTAAAATTTAATTCTGCAGCCGGATGTTACTGCTCCGGGACTCAACATACTAGCAGCATGGAGCGAGGCAGCATCTCCGTTGAACGTCCCGGCTGACAAAAGAGTCGTTAAATACCAATTCCTTTCTGGGACATCCACATCGTGTCCCCATGTTTCTGCTGCCGCCGCACTTCTTAGGGCGGTGCACCCTAATTGGAGTAGCGCCGCCATAAGATCCGCCCTCATCACAACTGGTATGTGTGTATCTAAATTAATTTCTCAGCAATCTTAAATACTCTCACCGTCCTAGTTTAAGAGTCACATTTTGTCATTTAAGTCCGTCCCAGTTTAAGAATCACATTTAGAATCTATCATATTTGGACATAAAATTTAACCTCATTATTTATCAAATTTACACTCAAATGCCATTACTTTTATAAAAATAAAACAAAATAAAATCCTAAATATACAAAAAATCAAAAGGGTCTCACTTTCCATTACCTCACATCAATTATTACTCATTCCAACAACCACTATCTTACTTCAATTATTACACACTCCAACAATTTCTTAAAATTCGTGCCAAACTAAATTTTAATCTTTAACTGTGACAGTATTTTTTTAGTTAAACTAGTGTTTTAAAAATCAGATCGTATAGATCACTAATGAGCTCAATTGAATTCAAGCATGAATATTGGTTAGACTAGTCCAACCAATTAGAGACTATAATCAATAGCTTCAACGGTTCACTTACTAGTCCGATTTGTTACAGCGAAGCTGACCAACAACCAAGGCGAAAGCATAACAAATGAGCAAGGGAATCCTTCGAACCCCTTCGAATCGGGAGCCGGACACATCCAGCCTTCCCTGGCCGCCGATCCGGGGCTCGTCTACGATGCCTCTTACAGAGACTATCTTCTCTTCCTCTGCGCCAGCAGCGGCAATCGGCTCGACCCGTCCTTTGACTGCCCCGACGACGACTACGACGTGCCTTCGGCGAGCCATTTCAACTATCCGTCGCTGGCGATCTATGATTTGGAGGACGGACGGATGAAGGTGGCGAGAGTCGTCACCAATGTGGGGCCCGCTAGGTCGACGTACACGGTGACGATCAGTGAGCCGCCGGGTTATACGGTGGAGATCTCGCCGGCGGTGCTGAGATTCAGCGCGGTGGGGGAAAAGCAGAGGTTCAATATTACGGTTACAGATGGCGGTGGCGCCTTCGAGAATGTGTATGGTTTCGGTTCCTTTGTTTGGAGTGATGGAATTCATCAAGTAAGAAGTCCGATTGCAGTAACCAACTCAGATTAATCTTATTTACTCTCCACTTTAGCCTAAATAATATACAAATTGTATCAAATGAAAACAGGGATCATTTTTACTATAAACTATATAAATCGAGAAATCATGTGTAGGAAATTGTTCCAAGTTAAACTTGTAGCGTTGGGGTTGTGTAGCCTCGGCCATTCGAAAGGCCTGGCATTGAGTATCTGGCAAATCAACTTGGTATTCCGCCTCCGCCTAGTTTGCGTGCACCGCCACCGCGTTCGGGGGATGATTCGCCGGCGGAGTAGTTTTTATAATTTAAGAGTGCAATTTTAATTTCTAGTATTTTAAATTATGTCTTTTTTAATTTTTTTTAAAGATTTTAATTGTGTTTTTTTTTTTTTTTTTTTTAGGATTTTAAATTGTAATTTTCTTTTATTATTTAATGAAGTGTGTTTTTATTAATTGAATTTGTTGGAAATAAAAATAAAAAATGAAATTGAATGAATAGTAAAGGGATGAGATGGTTAAGAGATGGATGAATACATGTGTTGTCTCTTAGTTAAGAGATGGGGTAAAAAGTGCAGTGGTATCCATGAATAGTTAAGGGATGAGACGGTATTGAGACACGGATGCGGATGGCCTAAATCACTCCACTCCCATTTTATTATTAAAACAATATAAAAAAGTGGGTCTCATATTCCACTAACTTTTTCAACCAACTTTTCTTTACATTTCTTAAAATTCGTGCCCACTCCATGAGTGACAATTAAGTTGGGACGAAGGGAGTATTATTTAGGAGTATTAATTTAGCACAAATGAAAAAAGGGTGTTTGATTCTAAATATCAAAGCTCGACATTACATCACCAACAAGCATGCCAGATAACAGATAATTGTACTCTCTCCGTCCACCATTTTAAGAGCTCTTTTGACTAGACACAAATTTTAAGAAATTATTTAATTTTGTAAAAGAAAGTAAATGGAGAAAGTGAGTGGAATGGACCCAGGTGAAGTATTAGTTTTATATTAAATTGTGAGCATAAAGAGTTGGTGGAATGTGGAATCCACATACTAAAAGTGAAATAAATTAAATGGTTATGTAAATTGTGGATAACAAAAAATGACAAAATAGTTCTTTAAATGGTGGAGAGAGGGAGTATGATGGCATCCATCGTCATGTTTGTTGCTCTAATAAAAACACTAATAAAACGTACTCCTACAAGAAAGGGATTCTCTATGAAGAAATTATGCATGTAGCTTTTGCAAAGCATTACAATAACTGATTACTCAGTAAAACAAGGCTAAAATACCACTCTCACACAAAAGGAGTGGTTATTTGTTGCCACCAACCTTTATAAGCTGATCAAACAAACTGAAACAGCAACACATCATTTCAGGCATAATGTATAACCATCCAACATCTCTCTTATTTTCCCTTTTTCTTCTTCTCCTCCAAATCTCAGCTTTATCTGCTCAACACCAGGTTGATTTTACCTCTTTGCAACTTTTACATACACATATTGTAATTTCTTCTATTTGATTAAATGTTGTAATATGTTAAAACCAGGTATACGTAGTGTACCTCGGAGAGCATAGTGGGCTTAAGACACTTGAAGAAATCGAAAACATACACCATTCGTATCTGCATTCTGTCAAGTCTTCGCGAGAGGAAGCTGCAGCCTCCATTATTTACAGTTACAAGAACGCGATTAATGGCTTTTCGGCTTTTCTCACTTCTCAACAGGCTGATGCACTGTCAGGTGACTATATGCTGCTTCATGCATCGATGTATATATTTGAATGAATTGGATTTTGAATGTGTTGGGCAGAGATGGATGGAGTGATTTCAGTGTTCCGTAGCCAGCCATCGAGGCTTCACACGACCAGATCGTGGGATTTCATTAGCTTGCTCGAGGCTAACTGGGATGCTTCGATGGCTAACGGAGAGGAGCTGCTGAAGAAAGCGGGATATGGCCAAAATGTCACTGTAGGAGTAATCGACACCGGTATTCGTTTTTTCTTTATTTGTACTCTAAGAAAAAAAACATCCTCTAAGGACATCAAATTAATTACGTAATTGCATGCGTTGGAAAATTGATCAAAATTTTGGACAAAGCAAAAAGTGTGTTGTGGACACATTTGGAAACTTTGTCTAATCTTTTGTTTTTTTAAGACGTAAGGAAAAGTTCGTTGGGTTGCATCCAACCAAAATGAAGAATGCCTTAAAAAAAATCTAAAAAAGCAAAGGATTAAAATAGTCTCCTTACTTGTAGTGTCTTTCATCTATTTTTTTCTAGTACAGTACATAAAAAATGACACTAACCTAATTTGGAATCCTAAATATTCTAGGAATATGGCCAGATTCAGAGAGTTTCAGTGACACAGATATGGGACCTATTCCATCATATTGGAAAGGATCTTGTCAAAGTGGTGCCCAATTTAATTCATCCAACTGCAATAGGTACTAAATAAAAAAAAAACTACCTTCGCTCAACAAAGTTTGTCCCATTTTACCATTTTCATTCGTTCCACAAAGTTTGACCCACTTGAACTCTATCAAAAATAGACATTAAATACACCCCTCAATCTCCTCAATGTGGGACCCTTATTGCACTACGCACTTCCATTTAATACAAAGTCAAACAATTTCTTTGAATTCGTGCCAAGTCAAACTGGGACAAACTTTGTGTGACCGAAGGAGTAATGATTTGTCATTCAAATTTTGAATAATGAATTTTGTAATACATACACCAGGAAAATAGTAGGGGCTCGCTACTACCTAAAAGGGTACGAGGCAGCCTACGGCCCGGTCGACCCGAAATTCGACTTCAGATCGCCTAGGGACATGGCCGGCCATGGGACCCACGCTGCATCAATTGTTGGCGGCAGGAGGGTCCCCAATGCCGCCGCGATCGGCGGCATTGGCAGCGGCACGGCGAGCGGGGGTGCCCCGCTCGTGCGCCTGGCCGTCTACAAAGTGTGCTGGCCGGTTCCCGGGGCGAGCATGGCGGAAGCGAATGCGTGCTTCGACGACGACTTGATCGCGGCCTTCGATGACGCCATCGCTGACGGCGTTCAAGTGCTCAGCGTTTCGATGGGGAGGAGTACCAGCATTCCATACGAGAGAGATGGGATTGCCATTGGAGCGCTGTATGCTTTGAAACGGAATATTGTGGTGGTTTGCAGCGCCGGGAACTCCGGCCCGGGTCCGTCCACCGTGACGAACGTTGCCCCGTGGGTCATCACCGTTGGTGCGAGTAGCATCGACCGCGTATTTTCGTCGCCTGTCATCCTTGGAAACGGCGTCGCTTTGGAGGTTCGTATACTAGCAATTTTAATTGAGGTTTGGTGTTCCCTCGTCCGCCTATGATTTAAAATCTCATTTTAACACGTGTTTAAAAATCTAAAGGAAAATTAATAGAATAAGTCAGTAGAACGTGAATTTAATTTCTAAATGTCAGTTTCATAATTGAGGTGAGAAATGATTTAATAGAGTGTCGAGCCCTCCTATTTAAAATGAAAATAAAAACTTTACTTCGTGAAAGTCACCAAAATTGCAAAATGTGACCTTATAGGCATGCTCCATGCAATTGAAGCGTATGAATAATAGAGTGTGAATGTCTTTTGGTATAGTTATTATAAGTTGTACTAGTAATTATTTTATACTCCATCTATCTCATAAATTTTGTCACATTTTGATTGGAGCATGAGTTTTCAAAAATGTAATGGAAAGTGAGTTAAAAAAGTCAGTAGAGAGTGAGTCGTATTTTTATATACTCCTATTAATTTTACAATAAAATGTGAGTGAGGATGAGTTAGTGGAATATGTGGTCCACTACCAAAGATGGTACAAAGTGAAACGTGACAAATTTGGTGGGACGGACGAAAATAGAAAAATGTGACAAAATTTATAGGAATTAATACTAATTGAAGTTTTGCATGTGCTTTTGGAATACTAACAAACTAATGATGGGGTTTTAAAATTTCATTAATGAAAACAGGGCCAATCAATCACTCCATTTGATGAGGCTGGGACATATCCTCTCGTTTATGCAGCAGATGTGGAAATTCCAGGCTCCACCACAAGTGAAAATAATGGGTTCGATCAATATATACACGCATAATATAGTTAAATTTAGGCTATACATTTTTCACTTTATTTCATTACTTTTACATTAAAAACTAGGTTATGCATGAAAGGCACGCTTTCACCGGATCTCGTGAGTGGAAAAGCCGTCTTCTGCCGGAATGGAGCCACTTTCGAAACCCTAGAGGTGGCCCGAGCAGGCGGCGCCGCGGCTGTGCTCGGAAACCCCTACGAAGGAATGGGAGTTATAGGCCGGTCTTATATGATTCCATCAACAACCATTCTCTCTAACGAAATACAAACGGTTCATAACTACACCGGGTCCAATAAAGCTGCAACGGTTACGTTAACGCCGATCGAGACTATATCCGGCACAAAGCCGGCTCCATTCATGGCTCCCTTTACCTCTAGAGGCCCCAGTCGCGTCGAGCCTAATATTCTTAAGGTCAGTCATTTTTTTGTGTGTTTAGTTCAGCTATATCGATGGGTTAGTTAAAATTTAATTTTGCAGCCGGATGTTACTGCACCGGGACTCAATATACTAGCAGCATGGAGCGAGGCAGCATCCCCGTTGAACGTCCCGGCTGACAAAAGAGTCGTTAAATACCAATTCCTTTCTGGGACGTCCATGTCGTGCCCCCATGTTTCTGCTGCCGCCGCACTTCTTAGGGCGGTGCACCCCGGTTGGAGTAGCGCCGCCATAAGATCCGCCCTCATCACAACTGGTATGTGTGTATCTAAATTAATTTCACATCGATCTTAAATATTTTTCTAGTTAAACCAGTGTTTTAAAAATCAGATCGTATTGATCACTAATGAGCCCAATTGATTTTTTTTTTCAATTGGCCCAAGTGAATTCAAGCATAGCATGAATAAATTAATAATTATAATGTATATATTGGTTAGACTAGTCCAACCAATTAGACACTAATAAGTCTATAATTATAATGTATAGCTTCATTGGTTCACTTACTGGTCCGATTTGTTACAGCAAAGCCGACCAACAACCAAGGCAGAAGCATAACAAATGAGCAAGGGAATCCTTCGAACCCCTTCGAATATGGAGCCGGACATATCCAGCCTTCCCTGGCTGCTGATCCGGGGCTCGTCTACGATGCCTCTTACGCAGACTACCTTCTCTTCCTCTGCGCCAGCAGCGGCAATCGGCTCGACCCGTCCTTCCATTGCCCCGACGACGACGACGACGACGTGCCTTCGGCGAGCCATTTCAACTATCCGTCGCTGGCGATCGACGATTTGGAGGACGGACGGATGAAGGTGGCGAGAGTCGTCACGAATGTGGGGCCCGCTAGGTCGACGTACACGGTGGCGATCAATGAGCCGCCGGGTTATACGGTGGAGATCTCGCCGACGGTGCTGAGATTCAGCGAGGTGGGGGAAAAGCAGAGGTTCAATATTACGGTTACAGCTGGCGGTGGCGCCGTCGAGAAAGTGTATGGTTTCGGTTCGTTTGCTTGGAGTGATGGAATTCATCAAGTAAGAAGTCCGATTGCAGTAACCAACTGATCAGATTAATCTTATTTACTCTCCACTTTAGCCTAAATAATAGTACTATACATATTGTATCAAATGAAAACAGGGATAATTTTACTATAAATTATATGAATCGAGAAATCATGTGTAGGAAATTGTTCCAAGTTAACACTTGTAGCGTTGGGGTTAGATACTTTTTCATTTGCATTAAACTTCACTTTATAGTGTGCCTCGTAATATCATATTTGGACGATTACTAGTCAATCCTACAATTTAAAAATGGCCGATATATTATGATATACTGAAATTTTCTTAGTTGTTTCATGGTAAAAAATTTCAACACTTCGTGTCTTAACTTATTGATGTGACATATATACGTGTGTAAATATTAAAGACATGACTGACTATGTATATCAAGCGCTGTCGTAATGACGAACTAGGTGTAATAACCGACATCGTTCAAGTAGTTGGACATTTTGCCCACATAGTATTTTATGCCTGTTGCATCGTAGTATCATTTAAGTAGTCAAACATTTTGTACACATAGTATTTATTACATCATATATAATCTCTCAAAAAATCTGAGTGTATGAGAGAATTGAAGACAATGTCAAAGTTGATTTATTTTTAAAATTGCGAGATTAACCAGAAAAACAACATGTCATTTGCTTATCTGGGCTAGGCAAGATTTTTATATCGATTGGGCTTTTTGGATTGGGCTTTAGCAGCTCTGTCCATTACAATTTATTAGATTTGGGTTTAAGATATTCAAATGGATTGAATTGAATACTAGTAGTACTTTTTTTGTAATTAATTACTCTGTTGTGCAATAATTTAGTTGTGTTTCAAATCCTAACAAGCAATTGATATAATAGTAAGTTCTTCAAAAATTATACATGTATGGTGTACCTTTGAATAAAATGAAAATTGTTAATCTATCATTTGTTAGTTAGATGAGATTGAACTCTTAATCAATTATAGAGTTTCATTTTGATTTTTTTAGGTGTGAAATACATTTACTGGCATTATAAATATCTTGTATGGTTGTCGTTTTCTTTGAAAATAAAGAAAAGAAATGGCATTTTCAATCATAATTAATACTTTCTGTTTATTTTACTCGAAAATATTGTGTCAATGGTCCTCTACACTATTTGTCCTATAAAGGCTATCATTTTCCACTGAAAAAAATGATAATTCATTAATTTCAACTATTAAAAATAACAAAATATTTAATTTAACTTGAAAGAACATAGAAATTGTAAAAGACGAAAAATCAGTCAATTTGGGACACAAGAAATAAAGAACGAAAAAGACATGTCTAGTGAATTATATTTTCTTTTTTAAAATGTTGTTTTCATCCAATAATATTAGTAGTAGTACTAGTACTAGTACTAGCTTTTAGGGTAATGATTTACCTATACTAGTTTTCGGGACCTCTAAAGTCGTGGCTAATCTGTTAGTGGAGCCATGTTTGCCATGTTCACGTAACATATATAGCTATAGCTATTTCAATTGAGTAACACTTTGATACTTTCTTGAGAAATATTGCTTAATTAATTTCTTTCACAACTTAAGAGATGCCTATGAACAAAAAAAAAATTGTTGATAAATTGACATTTTAATATTAAGGCTAAATTTTCAACACCCGAAAATATCACATGATTTTGGGGTGAATATATGCATATTGACAAATTGTCCTTTGGAGTTGCTGCCGATTTTAAGGTGTGACAATTTTACCCCAACGTTAAAGTTGTGTTCCATCTTCATTCTTCGTTTGTCATCAGCTATTAGTAATATTTGATGCCGATGATGATTTTTTTCATTCTGTACGCCCCACGAGCTCATTATGAAACCATAGCATGCAAGATTCCAAATGTGAAAAATATCATGGTGTGATATCATTATTACTCCTAGTTTGTTAGAATGTGAGGGGCCATGCCAAAGGAAGGTCATGTCATTGCTAGAGTACAAAACCACACAAGTAACATCCTCCATTGATGGATTGAATTGAAAGTAGTGTTTGTGTTAATTTGAGCGGACATAGTTGAAGGAGATGAGAAAGTTGTTGATAAGGCAGATTTATTTAATTTGAAGGTGAAATATAACTTGCTAAATTACAAATGCCATGAAATGACTGGTTATGCGCTGTCATTTTCCTCTAAAAGCAAAACATAGATTCTTCAATCGGAACTCCTCCATCACAAAACATAGATTCTGCATTTTGTTTTTCATATTTTCATTCTTATCTTTACACTGTTTCGAATAGTTTTTCTCTCAAGCAAATTCATATACTATCACTTAATTAAATTCTAGTTAGTTCAATGTAATTTTAAAATCCCTACAAGTAAAATTTCTAAGTTGGGAAATTTAAGTTGTTTAGTTTTAGTACTATCATTTTAAGTGTATGTATTAAATTAATATAGTAGTACTTGATCAGTTGAGAATCAAAAAACTGCATGGAATATTTGGTTGCCATATTCTAGTTAAAATTTATCACAATTTTAGCATTGAAATTGCGTCCTAAAACTTCCAATTTCTTCTAGCTTAATCAAGCTCATTGAAGTTTGAATCAACACATATATACAGTATTTTAATGTCAACGTAATGATTAATTCTGGAAAAAGAAAAAAAAAAAAAGCAAAAGAGAGAAGGACCAAAACGTAAAACATTTTGTCGTTTGCTTGGGGGATTCGTTATAAATTTATAATGCATATATGATATATCCACTAGTATAAGACTTATCTACGTAACTACGTTAGTATTATCCAGTAAAACAGTGACATTAAATTTAATTTATGGATAATGATCATTAAATAATTCGGTAGAAAAGGGAGGCGAAAAAACTTGTGTAGATGTGTTAGTAGAAATATTAGGAACACGTGGCTTGACAGCTGGAGGCATGGTTTAGATTCCATCGCTCTTTCTCTTTTTCATAGTACTTTTTTCTAATAAAAGGATAAAATAATTAATGCTAATAAAAATTTTCAGTTTTGTGTTTAAATATCATTGTAATTAAAATATTGTTGTTGAAAATTACAATAAATTAAAATAGTTATTAAAATAGCGGGTCTGTCGGTAAATACTTTAGCCGAAATTAAATAAATCAAAACAAAAAAAAAGCAAAAACTAAATTTTTAAAATGACCATGAGTCGAGTCGAGGAGAAATGCTATTCTCGTAAGACAACATACGCCTACAAAGGCACTACAATAGCTGAATAGTGATTACTGCCATAATAGCCGATGGTGATTACAGTCAATCGAAAAAGATAAATGTCTTAGTCATACAAAAGGCCACGGATTAGCTCGATTCTAACCACGATTTCTTGTGGTACATGTTGTAGCACTTATTGGTCATCTATAATATCTACATCCAGTCATCCACACACGCCCAAGAATTGTGAAAACTTGTGCAAAATTGGACTAACGAATATAGTAGGAGTTTTGTAAATTTGACCGTAGTTAATTTCAACGGTAAACCGTAGACGCAAACGGAACTACAACGGAGCTTTCAAGGGGCCCAACCACACGTGTGCATGCACGAGACACATACCCTATTTAGTAGGTAAAAATATTCTACAAACTTAATTGGTCATAAATTGATTGCAACACGTACTCTAAGTCTCTACCTTCCTAACCTAATCAAAATTACTCCACAAAGGCTAAATATTAACATGATTCATCGAAAGCATATCCACAAAATTAACATTTTTTCAAGTCCATAGGGTCCCCCCCACACACCCCCTCATCAACCAATCATAACCTCGTTGTATATAGTGATGACGATGGATCTTTATACTTAAAAAAATAATACTACTAGACTAGGTTAGAAATTGAATTCAATAACTTGTTATTAGCATTACATTTATTGCTTAATATTTATAAGCATTTGCGATATTCATTTGATGTGAGTTAGAACTTTATGAGGTTCCAACTTCAAATTAGAGGTTCCAACTTCAAATTAATTGTTGATAAGTAAAATCAAATAACTTTAAATACTCTATGTTGGAGCGAACGAGTCGATAATACATTGAAATTTTAATTGATCAAGCAATATATCTATATTAGAAAAAAATTGACTAATATTATATCTGAGCTTAAAATGTTCAACTGCTCCAAAATTCATCTAAGAGAAAAGAATTCAAAAAAAAGACGCTGACAAATGAAAAGTACAATATTCAACATCAACGTAGAAAGAAAACTAAAGAGCTATATAGCTAATGTTAACATTTTATTCGGATTTTATTTTATTTTTAAAAAAATGCACACATTATTATTAAGAAGATAAACATTCAAACTTGCATTAGTGTGTGTATGCATCAAATGGCATATTGCTAAAGCTAAAGGGATTAATTAATATCTTTATATATTTGATTTTGTTGGCAATTGAAATTAAAAATATAATATATAATTATCCCACATCAATGTCAAGAGAAAACTGAAACTAGTATATAAGTCTCATGGGCCCTCCTCCTATAACCAATTGGTTTCAGGATGGAATCCATGGATTCCTATCATGGTATCAGAGTGGGTCGCCGACTGTGGGTCAAATTTAACTGACCCAGCAGTATATCTGGGCCGAAACCAAAAAAATGACTGACCCAGCAGTATATCTGGACTTAAAAATTTGGGCCAAGTGGTCCAACCGATCAAAATAAAAAAATTGGGCCGATTGTCCAATCGATTACAAAAAAGTCCAACTCCTCCAAGGTTCACCTTGAAGGGTTTGAGGGAGGGTGTTGGCAATTGAAACTAAAATATACTCCCTCCGTCCCGCTTTAGCAGTCTCATTGACTTTTCTGCACTCGTTTTGTAAAAATGATAATAAATAGTTAAAACTCATTGTCTCGCTAAAGCGGGACGGAGGGAACTGTCCCACATCGGCGTCAAGAGAAAACTGAAACTAGTATATAAGTCTCATGGACGCTCCTCCTATAATCAATTGGTTTTAAGATGGAACCCATGAATTTCTATCAGACTTTATGACTTTAAGTACGCCATAGTGTGATTGGGTTGGGTCTTCGTAATGGTAAAAAATATACTCATAATATGAATTAATTACAAAATTTGACTTTAGACGCGCGATATCTCTCATTATTAATATTGAAATTTTAAAGTTAAAACTGGTATGAAAATTTAATTAACATGGTAATTTGAATACCTTGATACATTCCCTCTAAAAAACTTGATACGTACGTATTAACACCAATGTGAGTACGGCATACGCAAGGAATAAAACAGAAGAAAGACAATTAATTCCTTCAAAAAGAAAACAATTAATACGCTACGCAAAATTAATTGTATTTACCACCAATTTAATAATTCCTTATCTACAATAGAATTAGTCATAAAGACAGCAAAAAGCCGTGAGCCTCAAGTTAAGATAAACAATCCAAATGTTGGAGATTTTTAACTTATCAAAAAAGCAACTAATTTAGGATATTAGATTATCAATTTCAAATTTTTAGCCAAATTCTAGATTTGCATATCTGGTTTAAAATCCACTTGTAAATTTTTAGCCAAATTCTTGCACTGACATTACCTTATGGATTTACGTGCATCAAACCATCTCGTTTCTCTTATATATCTCATGATTCTTTCTTAATATAAACCGTAATTTAACTTATGAAATTATTTAATTTAGTACACTACGATTTTATTTCAATGCTTATAACGTGACATCATTTTAATTAATGTTAAGCTATCAATTCATATCAACGTTCTAATTTCGATTTACAACTAAATCATAAAAGGTTAATAGTTCAATAATTCGTGGGAGTATATAAATTTTGAGATAAAAAAATACTCCCCTTAAAAAATATGTCTTATACTAAAAATAGAAAGTTATTTCTAATTTATTACTAATACTTATTCTTTTATCTTTTTCTTTTCTGTTTTTTTCATATTCTCTCGTTCTCTTTTCTATAGTGTCACTTTATATCTATCTTTATTATACTCTAATAATTATATATGGAGTATAAACTTTACTACTACTACTAAAGTTAATGAATTTTTTGTCCATTAATTTAAAAAAGAAATAGTAATAACATCGAGAAAGCGGGGACCGCACTCAAACCTCTTCACAGTGACGCCAGCAATCAAATCGATCTTGCTCTGATTCAACACTCAATCATTCATTCATTTTCCCTATAAATTCACTCCAATTCCCAACATTCCCACCTCTTCATCTCCATTCATCCCTCCTAAATTCTCCCCATTTTCAATCTCAAATTCTCAATTCACAAACAATTTCCGCTCAGATTACTACAATGGCGGAAGAATTCGAGGAATCCGAGGTCGTCTTCAACGCCACCGACGAATTCGCCGCCGCCGCCGACGCCGCCGCCGATTTCAAGCTGAGCTCGAGGAGCGAGAAGGCGAAGAGGAAGAAGATTAAGACGGTTCCGATGAGCATCCCGGAGAAAGTGTCGTGGCTCCGCTACTCCGATCCCGATTTGGAAGCCGACTGCGGCGGAGACGGCGGAGAGATGGTGCCTCCGCACGTCATCGTGGGGCGGCGCGTGGCCGGAAAAATGATGGCCTTCTCCGTTTGCACGGGAAACGGGAGGACTCTCAAGGGACGGGATTTGAGCCAAGTCCGTAACTCCGTTCTCCGCCTCACCGGCTTTCTCGAAACGTGATGGAAATTGAATTTAATTTAATTAAATTCGATTTTTGAAGGATTTTTTCAATGTTTCAGAAATTAGATGTTAGTATAAATTATTATAGTGATTGTCGGAATTTCCAAGAAATTGTGTGACTCCGTTTGTTGTAAGAAAATGGAAGAGGAAAAATGTTTTGCAAAAAAAGAAGGGATTTAATTAGAAAATATTTTAATTATGTTATGGAAATGTGAAATTGTGAATTGTGATTATTGTGTGCATGTTATGAGTTAAGAAAGATCCAGATTCCAGGGTGTTAGATTAGGTTTCTGTTAGGCTATGAATGGGGGTGGGTGGGGCATTACGCCATTTTTGATTCAACAATAGATCTCATTTTTTCTGTATAAATTTGTCGTTTTGTGCAACCCACAGCTAGGCTATATTACAATAATTAATATTTTATTTTATAATTTAATTTTTTACTATATTTATTCAATTGCTATGTAATTAAATTGATCAATTTCATATTCCTTTCACATTAGTATTGAGATAATTTATATGGCACAGAATTAAGAATTAAGTGAATTGAAAGTAAAATAGAAAAAATAATGAGAGAGGGTAGTGATAAAATGCAAACTTATATATTGTATAAACTCAAAACTCCTCGATACAGCTTCAGCACAGTTTCAATACAATATCAATACAGTATAAAATTTCAAGATTTTAATGTCAACACAATATCAACACAATATCAACTCAGCATCAATCACTGACCACCGCTGAAATTCTGTTAACATTTTCCTATTGATGTTTTTTTTGATCCGTTGACATTTTTTAATGGTCCAGATCATAGTTTTAAGTTTGTGCAATATTTAGAGTTTTCATTTAATCACATCTCTAGCGGATAGAATAGGTAAAAAATGAAGCGGAGAGAATAGGTAAAAAATGATTAAGTGTGTTTGGGTTGGATTTTGTCAAAAAAAAATGATCAATTATATGGAACGGCTTAGGTAAAAAATGATTAAGTGTGTTTTGGTCGGATTTTGTCAAAAAAAATGATCAATTATACGGAACGGCTTAATAATTTTTGGAAGATTGAGATGTATAAGTCAAGATTGATTTTATATAGCGTTAATCGAAATTAAATATTGGCATAATATATCAAACCAGTAATATTTATAAGACTCTAATTTATTTCATTCGTCAATGAGTATTACATAGATTTATATAATTTAGTCATATCGAACATCCACAATACAAGCTCAGTCGTGGATTCTATGAATTTGGAAATATTATTATTGGTGCTAGTAGAATTTAGACTGACATGTTTTAGTTAGAAATAATGAGTCGATTAACCGAATTTGACGCGGTTAATCACTCTACGCGGTAGCAAACTAATAAATAAATTTAGTCAAGACAATAATTATTTTGTGGCTTATCTAGATGAGGGAATAGTGATTGGTTGTTACACATTAATAGTGGTCCATTTTTAAGTCTCATTCCATTTTCCATTTTAATATTTTCACAAGAATTTCTTTTATGTTTTTATTTTAATTTCGATTTTGTATGCTTTAGTCGAATTTCGTACTTATTAACAACCACTTATTGCACTAAATTAGTTAGTTTTTTGAATTTTATTGTTATTTTTATTAGATGGAGTAGAAATTTATTGTAAAAGTAAAATGTATTGTAGTAATAGTACCTTATAACCAATAGTACTATATATTTGTAAAATTGAAATTTAAAAAAAATGTACTCCTATTACTTACTTTTGAATTTATTTCTATTTAACAAAAACAACAATAAAATTCAAAAAACTAATTATAAAGTCTAATTTAGTGTAATAAGTTGTTAGACCATCTCCAACCGTGCTCCAAATTAAAAATGAGTTTTGGTGTATAAATCTTCTCCAATCATACACCAAACTCAAACCCATTATTAGTGTTTTCTGTAAAGCAACCAAATATGGTGTTATCGCAAAAATTTTGTGAGATAAAAAAATAAAAATGGTGTAAATTTTGAATTTGGTGTAAATGGTTGAAGTAAAACTACTTTTTGGTTTGACGTATATTCAAAAAAAAGTTTGAGTTTGGCATAAATGATTGGAGATGGTCTTAGGAATGAAACTCGACACTGAATCTTATCCGATTTTTTATTTAAAAATCCTTTTGAATCTTTCATAAATAGATTGCCACAATCAACTATGGAGTATATAGTCGTAATACGTAAGTCAAGATTTTTTTAATATGCTCTGGAATCTGGATCTTCATGTTTGATCATTAATTATAATTGAAGCATTGGTACCAATATAAAACAATTACTTAAAACTTAAAATACTGCTTCGTTAACCGCATTAAAACGACATATGATCAACTACGTTAATTTTGTCATTTAGTAGCAGACTTAAAACTAAACTTAGTTAACTTGAACTTAGAAAATCACTAATATCATGAATATTGGTCAAAATCTGAATTTTTTTTATAAACTTTAAAATTTAATCGTACAAAGCATATATTTTGTAGTACTATATGTTTAGAATTTATTACTATTGAAAAATCCGACAAATTGATTCATATATACATGGCTTAATATTGGATAATGTCAATGACCAAAATGACGTCGTTTTGGTGATTTGGATATGTGATTTTAGTGAAAAACATTTGTATGGATTTAATAAGGCCAGGTAAAATTCATAAATTAATTTGCTTGTCCATTTTCAGAAACCGTGGACAAATTTGTGGCCACAAAATTGTTAAAGTCATTCGAATATCATTATTGATTGCTTGAATGAATTGATTTGTAAGAATTATATTACTACTATACTATATTTTTTAAAATTGACCTACTTTATTATAGTACTATAAACTTCCAGAAGAGAACGAGAGGAAATAATTATTAGTTAAAAAGAGGGTTAATAGTTTTATATTTAGACTTTTGCTCATAACTATGTTGATGACTCAATCAACTTTCTTCTAATTGATAGGAGTAGTACATAAGATCAACCCTTGCCGGTTGTTGGGGAGAAAATAAAAATAGTTATAATTTTAAATTAGAGTCTTAGTTAACTGGGACTATTTTGTTTATGAATGACAGATTCAACCAAAATGTCACCCAGTTTTTATTTAATTTTGCCTATATTTTTGCAAACTGTGATTAGATTGCCAATTATTTTCTCAAATGCTTGCAATTGGAGCACATGATTAGAATTCAATACAATGCACTTTTCATTAGTCTAGCAACTATGACAACTTTATATCAATAATTATTCACAAAAGCTTTGGCAAGTCTATTCCAATAATTGAAAGACATTGACCTCATATTTTATTGATAACATGTGCTACTATTAGCATGCTTCTGTATAGTTATTAATAGTCGCATTTATTTTCACTAGCTATCAATAGGAATATGAAATTTGAAAAATCTGTTCAGATAAATGACCTTATAAAAATTTGCCTAAGTTCAACGGGACTAGGAAAAAGTAGTACTAGTATACAGCTAGTACTCCCTCCGTTCCACAAAGATTGTCCCACTTTGACCTGACACGAGTTTTAAGAAATATAATGAAAATTGAGTTGAAAAAGTTAGTGGAATATGGATCATACTTTTATATGAGTATTAGTTTTATAATAAAATGTGAGTATGAATGAGTTAGTGGAATATGAGGTCCACTACTAAAAATGGAAAAAGTAAAATGGGACAAACTTTGTGGGACGGACCGAAATGGAAAAATGGGACAATTTTTGTAGGACGGAGGGAGTATTTTTTTAGTAAAAGAACAAAGTTACATTATCTGGATGATCTTTGAGGCCACAGGTATGAGGCAGTAAGTCATAGATAGTGAAGAAATTTTTGATTTCTGGATTTTTTGATATTTGTATGAATGGATGCAAAGTAATTACCTATGTTGTAGACATCAACTCTCATTTTGCAGTGATGTACTATATGGTAGCAATATCATTCTTACCATGATCATATTCCCCCAAAACCTTCGAATCGTCACTTTCAGAGTCATACTTCTTAACTCAATTTAAAATAACAATAAATGCATTATATGAAACTAAATAAACCCTTAAACATTACATGATATCTATGTTTTTCCTTTCATTATATTCAGGTCCCATCTTTTATTTTTGTAATTCATTTCTCATTCTTATGAATATTTATTTTATATTCTACTTGACTTGATTTTTTTAATTAAAAAATTTAAAATTATAATTCTAAAAGTAGTACAGTATGTTATTTCCAGTTATGTGTGTTTATATATCTTAATTAAATTATATACAGAGTAAAAATTTAATTTATTATATTAAAATTAAATTAAACTTATGTTCGAATTAATAAATGTTTAATTTTTATTCTAATTAAGCCCATGTACTAATTTAAATTCATATGAACCCACAAAAGTTAATGGTAAAAAGGAAAACAAAAAAGTTATGTTAAGTGGGCTTTGAACCCACGGCCCACACTTACACTAGGTAATTCAGCTTTTGGGGTTAAGTGACACAATATAAATAGGCTTCTTTTTTATAAAGTGTCAAATATCTTTGTCCCATTGGCTAATAAAAATCTATACATTATATTAATTATATCTATTTATTATTCACAAGTTACAAAATAAAAATAATAATTATATATTTAAGTGATATTTAACATGTGGCTTAATATTATTTGTTTATAAATTTAATTATTTATACATCTACCACACACAAATTATGAGAAATTTCGTTTTCAAGCACGTTAAATGAAACATCGATCATGTCAAATATTAATAACCAAAGTTTCTGCTCTGAATATTTTATTTTCAGTTGGATTTGAAGCTTATCTTTTTCTTCCTTTTCATGATTTTGATGTAACATGGAATAAAAAATTCGACATAATCTTATCACGTCAATACAGGTGTATTTCTACAAGCACAAGCCATATAAACAATACAGGAAATTAGCATTGACGAATTAGGTATCGTGAAATTGTTAACTCAAATATTCAATTATATAGGCATTTCAAAAGAAAAATAGTACTCCACTATATAAAAGAAAATCTATCATTTTTAACCATCACTTTGAAAATTTGAATCACAATAAATGTCTCCTCTTATTCTGGAACATGTCTCACTAGTCACTTTTAACAAAATAAATTTTATTTATAACTTTAAATGGAGTTGTGTTTTGTACTACTATGTATTAAAACAATAAATTTTATAATATAGCACGTCATGTGGAATATGGTCTATCCGTAGAGAGGGCGGGCCCCATCAATACGGCCAGCGTGTCGCTTTGCTGTTTTCTTATTGATCCCCTTGCATATCTAGCTGGAGCCAATATATAAATCCCGCCAATCAGAAAATTCGTCATTTAATCATTAATTTTTCCTACATAATTTAAATAGCTTATCACGCTGGGTATTTAAAAATAGACTGGAATACCTTGTGGCCTTGGATTTTCTTTCAATTTGTGGATAGGTCATGCAATCCATGTAATAAACTGATACGTTTTGGTCCATATTTAACGATTTCATTGAAAATTAGCGATCAATCATATTTTAAAGTCCAAAATTAGTTCGGTATAATTGTATAAAAACTTAATTTCTTGTGATAAGAGAATATATTTGGTCCAATTTAACTCAGTGACAAATTCAAAACAAAGTTAACTGTTAATTTTTACAGAACCATTAAATATAGACCAACACATAACAAGCTAACACACTCATCATGTAAGACTAAAAATTTATTGTGTAGGACCAATTTTTTTTTTTTTAGACTTTAGTCTTGGTATTTATCCATAAGATTTAGGCTTTAGCTATAAAGTTCTAATAAAACTTGGTCCCTGTAGTTGCTAGATCACCAATTTTCATGGATTTCTTAGCTATTTTTCCTTCTTTCAGTAAAATTTAATTTCACCATAACTTTCAAACCAAGTTTTCATGGATTTCTTAGATTTTTTTCCTTCTATAAGTAAAATTTAATTTCACCATAACTCTTTCAAGTATGAATCAGACTCCATCGATTTTGAGTTCATTGCTTTTTCTAACATGATTTTATACTTAACCATTTCTAAATTCTACAACCATGTCACAGTATTGGTTGAAGAATATAAAATGATATTTGATCCAGAAAATTAGTTACTCTTATTCACACCGCCACAATTTTCAAATTATACATATCCGATCGCCCTTATCACCAAAATATGCATATAATAATAAAAAAAAAGAAGCAAAGAAATGTAGATAAATAAGCAGAAGGATTTTGTCTTCTTCTCAATATAGAATCGTGTAGAATAAAGTTGCCTACTGTGTAAGAAAAAGCCATGGATCAATAGAAAAGGCACGTGGTCAATAAGTGGCGTTGAAGCCAGCTCAAGGCTGGGCCCATCTTCTTCATCCATCAACAACAAAATGGATAAATGTTAAATCGAAACCAGAGCTTGATAAGTTAACAGTTAACACCATAGAGAGAGAGAAACCATGTCCGAAGGCGGCTTGTCTTCTTCACCCTACTCAATTATAAGCGAAGGAGCTGGAATTGCAGGTCATTCTCTTCTTTTAATCCCCTAAATTCTGTGTTATTTTCCTATTTCAAGGTGCAGCTATTCTGTTTGATCATTTGACGATTGCCTTTCTTGCCTTACTTTCTAATTTGTTGTCTTTTATTTTCCCTCTCGTTCTTGAAATTATGCTTATCTTGATAGTTCTGATTAAGGGTGGCCGTTGCTTTATCTTGCATTGTTGCTCTGTAATTTTCATGTTCTTGATCAAGCAAAAGATGGGATTTTTTCTTTTACTTCTTTTTTCTGTGAAATTCTGTTGATAATGATGAAGATAATGTGGAACGCTCCACTTAATTTGTGTCTCAATCAAACAGTTGAAAAAAAATTCAACTTTTCATTATGAAATCATGCCCTTTATTCTATTGAACTTTTCCTATATTTGTCTTGAAATATGGATGATCTGTGGAAGTTGACTGTTTGGAAATAAACTTACATGTAAGTACTTACAAGTATAAGATAATCACATGAATTAATTACCCAATTCGATAGGATGTGTTTCTACGTCTTGGGAGGGGCGATGTTAAGCCCGATATTTACAATGACAGAGCAACTATATATATAGGCAAAAACAACGATCTCTAGTTATAGTAACAATAGGAATCAAGTTGGATCATCGTGGTTGAGTGGATTGATTCACTTCCTTTTAGGCTCCATACTCAACATTGATGACTAATCAAATTGCTAAAATAACCGAATTTGATCCGTCTCTGCAGGAAACCTCTGTGCTTTCGTGTTGTTTGTGTCTCCAATGTGAGTTCCAAGACCTTCTTCACACATTTCTGATTCTCTATAATGTTAAACTGTTGTATGATGATCGTTATCTTGCAGTCCAACATTCAAGAGGATCATTCGAAGCAAATCAACAGAGCAATTCTCGGGGCTGCCTTACATCTACACCCTCTTGAACTGCTTGATATGCCTTTGGTATGGCATGCCGGTTGTCTCCTCCGGATTGATCTTGATCGCCACAGTCAACTCAATCGGAGCCCTTTTTCAGTTGGTTTACGTTCTCATATTTATCATCTACGCAGACCAAAGGAGAAGGGTACAGCATAGCTCACTTCAATCTTCGCCTTGTTTAGCTAAACTTGTTGCAATAGTTTTGATCATAGTGAAATTGGTGTGTTTTTGCAGCTGAAGATGGTGGGATTATTGTTGGGTGTTTTTGCTGTGTTTGCTGTCATTGTCTCTCTTAGCTTGTGCTTTTTCGAGCCACCAAACCGACAACTCTTCGTCGGTTACTTATCTGTGTTCTCTCTCATATCCATGTTTGCTTCTCCACTATTCATCATTGTGAGTATAAGGTTACAAATTAGCTCATTTTGTCACTACATTAGTGAATTTCTTTTGATATTATGATTACACAGAATCTGGTGATCAGAACAAAGAGTGTGGAATACATGCCATACTATCTGTCTCTTGCTACATTCTTGATGAGTATTGCTTTCTTCGCATATGGAATGCTCAAGCACGACGCCTTTGTCTCTGTAAGCCCTTGCTGTCTCCTACTCAAAATGCTTATGAAATCCTCAAATTTGTCTAAGCTTTGACCATTTGCATAAAATCAGATCCCTAATGGGATTGGAGCAGTTCTTGGGATTCTTCAGCTGGTGCTCTACTTCCATTACAGCAGAGCTAATGCACGAGCATCTAAAGCGCCTCTGCTCGAGCCATACACAGCCTAATCTGCTGCTCGTTGCGAGAGCTGAGAAACTGGCCGCGGATGTTGATGCCACTCTTGTTAAATATCATCGATTATTTATAGCCTCTTTGTGTACATTGGTGTGATGTGAGGGGGTTCTTGTTTGTGATTGAAATATAGAGGAAATGGAAATTGGCAAATGGTCTTTTTCATCAATCAATTATGAATATATATACAATTTATAGATTACAATTCATGAATGTATATACAATTTTTCTTTATACTACAATTCATGACTTTGGGTGTGGGACTTCAAGAACTTTTCTTTATAGAGTATAATTCATGAATGTATATACAATTTTAATATATGATTCCTTTCTTCTTTTTTGGGAATGTATGATCCGATTTCTACTAGAAAAGTTCTCCCTCTTCTGAATCATCTTCTTTCACATCTTCCAAATAGTTCTCCTTTAGGAACAAGCCAATTTGCTCCAAGGACTTCGAATTTGGATAGCAACCAAATAGAATATCCATATCTTTCAACATGTTTGGAGGGCTATCGATCTCAGCAGCCTTTTCCATCTGCAACGAGCAACAGTTTTCGACTTCGGTTAGCATAAACTCAAAGCTAACAAAATAAGAATTGAATATGCTTTGCCAAATGTTATCAGTCAATGAGCTATGTACCATCTCTAGTGCCATCCTTGCAGCATTTCTTTCTCTCTCACGAGAGGCTATTTCGGCAGCTTTGACTTGTTTTTCGATCCTTGTTTTTTCATCCTAGACAAGTAATGAAACACACAATATTATTAGGCACACTGATATACAACTAAATATACAATAGTGTAGCAGATGGTAAGTAATGTACATACAAGTGACGGATGTGTAGCTTTGGAGATAGTAGCTGCAAAGCGGCTTTTGAGCATTGCAACCCGCAAAGCCTTCTTTGGAGACATTTGGACATCAGCCATGAAACCTATAGAGGAGCAACCAATTATGAAAAGTGTGAAACTATTCATAATCATATTCAAATCTGCAAGAAATTAAACTAAGTTAAGAATATCAATTTATAGTAGTCAGGAGCATGTTGGACTAAACTCATATGTAATGAGAAAAGCCTCATTACTGCTTTATTTTTCAGCCCCATTCAATTTTTCCCTCATTGAGTTCATCACAATTGATATAATGAAGCTGCAATACCAAACATACAGTAACCTTACCTTCAGATGCAGGAGTCGTGGCAGAGGTCGAACAAGGACTTTTTTCTTCATTGGGAGCAGCCCCACGAGTACGAGAATCAATAGCTAATTCTGGATTTACAGGTTTTTAGAGTCGATATATCGAGCAACGTAATTGGAAGATATTGAAGTGCACCACTTCATACCTTCGTCAACAATTGTGCTCATCAATGAGAATCCGTTAAGTGCTGTCTTTCGAGGCTTGACCTATCAAATAAACAAAGCACTCAACTACTGCTAAATTGACGAAATTGCATAGCACGAGGTGTGAAGAGCAACCATACTTACATGCTTACTCCCTGGTTTTGACTTCAATCTTTTCACAAGTGATGCTCGCCTTGAGTTGCCACGTTTTTCAGGCACGGGAGCTTTGATAAGATCAGCTGCCGGCTTCAGAACATGGTGGTTGTTTTCTACAACTGGCTTGAATTTTGCATCCAATATTTCCCACATCCTCCTGAAATTACAATCCAACAGCCTTGCTGAGCGATAAACTTCAGACGAAGGAGGGTGATGCGACATTGCATTTCCAAAAGTCAGCAGCACATCATCAGCGAATTCCTTTGCAGCAGAGTACATATTCCTCTCGAGTTTCTGTTTTATCGTTCCTAAATCCATTGGATTCTTAATCATCTTGAAGTAGTCCGGAGTCTTCACTGGATCGACCGGCTTACTGAAAGCTTGTGATGTTCTACGATCCATCAGCCCTTTCAAAATCTTACTGCACTCAAGTTTCCAGATATGATCATCAAGAGACATCTCTGGGCCCCGCTTGGGAGATGGCTTCAATAGAACATCAGCCTCCAGCTTCTTAGTTGCAGCAACAGAAGCTCTTTTCCTTTGCCATTGCTCATCAACGGGCATCTTTTGTTTTTTGCACCTTTGACCGTCAAGAGGCATCTCTGGCTTCCTTTTTCCCGAGTTCAACTGCACAGATGGCTTCACCGTGGAAGGCATGCGAGTCCCATCAGTGTCTACGAGTAACTTATCTACGCCTTTTGGAGTTACTTTGAACTTCAAAGGATGACGAGCTGTCTTGTTCATTGTAGCATGGCACGACATTGTTTGAGTCTGGTTTTCTTCCATTGCAATTGTAGTACTTCAATTACACTAGGGAATACACAACAGAAACAGGGAAATCATCAGAAATCACCATGTTTCATAGTACATTCTTTCATATGAATTCAATGCATCCAAAACATAAAGTTGGCCAAGAGAAATAAGACAAAATCAAATCATGAAAATTACTCATATAATTTAAGAAATCCAGAAAAAAACGATTGAACAACAAAATCGAACATTTAATTAGAATAGAAAACTGTGCGAAAAAAAATTCAAGGAGATTTGGATAGAAAATTTTGTAATATTTACCATCAACTCAAATTAAAATGTACTATTACTCCTATTTCTACAAACAATTTATTGTAGTTTAATTATATGAAGCTATTCCTCAAACAAGTAGTAGTTTGATTTTTAGGGTACAAAGCAAGTTTATGAAGGATTGATTTGCAACATCAAACACTTCAAAATTATGAATGAGTAAACAACCAATTGAAAGAATTTAACGACGAAAGAGAATCGGAGAATCGGATTCTACGATCATACCTACACGATGAGGAAGTTCGTCGGAGAATCGGAGAGCGGCGTTTAAGAAGAACGATGAACGTCGGCGGAGGGCTTTTGAACTTGGAAGAGAGTAAGTAGTTTGCGTGAGAATTAAGTGAAATTATGTGATTAATGATCTTGAGAGTTTAAATAGAGGGTTTGGCTGTTTAATGAAAGTACCGACTTTTTTGAGTTTTGTAAGGAAATAAATACTTCAACCTGATTTTTGGAGGAAATTATTTTAGATTTTCTTTAGTAGCCTATTCTGTATCGGATAATTAGTAGTATTAAATTACTGTTTAGTGATATACGCCAGTTAGATTTAAATTTTATTTAAGTTTACCCTTAATTCATTTAAATAGGAGTCTTTTTATTAATAATAAAACAATTTCTAAATAAATTTTATTGCTAATGTGAAACTCGTAGGTTAATAAATTTGTTAAAATAGTGGTACTATATACTATACTTACTAATTATTTGTAAGACAATTAATGAGATGTAAAAGTTTGTAAACCCTAAAGACAATTATGGACAACTTAACCAAGTGGTAATAGATCTAGGAACTAATTTTGGATGGATCGAAATATTAGAAGGAAATTAACGACGAGAAGAATTTGTAATTTCTCTAATTGATGTGGTTCTTTTGCTTATACTGGCTCTTGTTCATTATAGAAGAATATTTATAGGCTATAGCTATTCCATACATTGCGTTGGATTAATCACCCGTAACTAAGTACTCCTTCCGTTCAACGATAAAGTTATTTTGCCATTTTCGTCCGTGTATCAATAAATATCGTATTTACTACTCCCTCCATTCCATAGTAGTGGAGGCATTTCGAGATTAAGAAAAAGTTGTGTTAAGTGAGTTAAATAAATGAAGATAAAGTAGGAAATGAAAAAGGTAGAGAGATGTAGAGAGAATAAAGCTAAGTAAGAGAGAGTAAAATAGGTGGGAAGAAATGTGTTGACTTTTACCAAAAAAAGAAATGACTCTACTACTCTGGAACGTACCAAAATGACAAAATGACTCTACTACTATGGAACAGAGGGAGTACTATTTTTTTACTACTTTTGATAATGGACCTCATATTCTACTACTACCTCCGTCCACGAAAATTCATTCCGGTTTGACCGGGCACGGGTTTTAAGAAATGTAATGGAAAGTGAGTTGTAAAAGTTAGTGGATTGTGGGTCCTACTTTTATATATTAGTTTTATAATAAAATGTGTGTAGGAATGAGTTAGTGGAATATGAGGTCCACTACCAAAAATGGTAAAAGTGAAATGAGACAAATTTTGGGGGACGGACGGAAATGGAAAAATGGAACAAATTTTTGTGGACGGAGGTAATAACATTATTTTACTCACATTTAATTATAGAATTAACATTCCCAACATTCCACTAGCCTTTTCAACCCACTTTTTTTAATAGTACATTTTTGAAACCCATTCCGGGGCAAAATTCTCCTTATATTGGTGATGGAGGGAGTAACTTTTAATTGTTAATCTAATTATATCTGCTTAACTAATCTCGCAACTAACTTTCTAACTATTACTTGGTGGGTGACAATCGTCTACTTTTCTATCGTCTTGAAAACTTTGATTTTGCTTAAATTTATGAACATGCGATGTTTAAATAGTGGAAATGATACATAAATTTTTCAAGTTATATATAGTTTCCTCAAAATCATACATAACTTTCTCTAAATTATACTGACAACCGATAAAAATGTCATAATTTGATCAGAATTGAACTTCATTCTTGTCCATATATGATTTTTTATACATGTAATCATTTAGAGAAACATTTCATTTTATAGATAGTAACTAATTTATTATTTTGTTTGTACATATATGGAATATATATTAAATATATGACTGACTAAGTGTATTAAATGATCTCGTTTAAGTTGCAAAAATCATACATATAATTTTCTACAAATCATATACGTATAATTTTTTCAAATCATACACCATGATACAATTGAGAAAAAATGTCAAAGCTACAATATAATTCACCGTTTTTCAATGTTGCAGAATCGACCAGAATTTAACATTTGTTTTTTTTTTTTTTAAATGTATGTATATGATTTTTTATACACAATTTCAATAAGAGAAACATTTTATTTTATAGTTTTTACTAATTAATTAATAAACTAGAACTGCAACCCACGAGTTTCACGATATAATGCTACTAAAATTTATCTCGAAAAAATTGAAATAATAAAAGAATCCTATTTAAATAAAATTTGAACCTAATTGACCTGCATGACTAAACAATAATTTAATAACATTAATTATCCGATACAGATTAGATTAGCAAATGCAATCTTAATTCCTTACCAAATCCCCAAAAGTCGCTTCAAGTCTTTATTTCCTTACATAACTCCGAAAAATCGGTGCTTTCATTAAACCGCCAAAACCCTATTTAAATTCAAGATTAATCAGTTAATTGCACTTAATTCTCACGCAAACTACTAACTCTCTTCGAAGTTGGAAAGCCCTCGGACCCCGCCAACGTTCATCGCTCTTCTTCAACGCCGCTCTCCGATTCTCCCACGAACTTCCTCAACGTGTAGGTATGATCGCAAAATCTAGCTAGACTTTGACTTGTTGTCGTCAAATTCTTTCAATTGGTTGTTTACTCATTCATAATTTTCAAAATTTTGAAATTTTTCATGTTGCCGATCAATCCTTCATAAACTTCCTTTGTACCCTAAAAATCAAACTCCTTGAATTGTTTGTAGAAATAGGAGTACTACATTTTAATTAGCGTTGATGGTAAATATTACAAAAATTTCTGTCCAAATCTCCTTGAATTTTTTTTCGCACAATTTTCCAACTGTTCGATTTGTTGTTCAATCGTTTTTTTTTTTTCTGGATTTCTGAAATTATAGGAGTAATTTTCACGATTTGATTTTATCTTATTTCTCTTGGCCAAGTTTAAGTTTTGGATGCATTCAAATCATATGAGAGAATGTATGAAACATGGCGATTTCTGATGATTTCTGTTTTTTGTTGTGCTTCTCCAGTGTAATTGAAGCAATACATTAATTGCAATGGCTGGAAACCAAACTCCTACGAGGTCGTGCTATCCGATGCACCTCCCTCACAATGTTGCTACGAACAAGGCAGCTCGTTGTCCTCTGAAGTTCAATGTTAAAACTCCCAAAGGTGTATGGACTATAGTTGAAGATAAGGTACTCGTAGGCACTGCTGGGACTCGCATGCCTTCCACGGTGAAGCCATCTATGCCATTGGACTCGGGCAAAAGGAAGCCAGAAATGCCTCTTGATGGTCGAAGGTGGAAAAAGCAAAAGATGTCCATTGATGATCAATGGCAAAGGAACAGAGTTTCTTTTGCTGTAACTAAGAAGCTGGAGGCTAATGTTCCAGAGATGTCTATTGATGATCAGAGGTGTAAAAAGCAGAAGATGGACTTCGATGTGAAAGTTGAGTGCAATAAGCTTTTGAAAGAATTCATGGATCGTAGACTGGCATGGGCGTTCACTAAGCCAGTCGATCTAATGAAGACTCCTGGTTACTTCAAGAAGATTAAGAATCCAATGGATTTAGGAACAATAAAGCGTAATCTGGAGAGGAACATGTACTCTGATGCAAAGGAATTTGCTGATGACATGGTGCTGACTTTTAGGAATGCAATGTTGTATCACTCTCATACGGATGAAGTTTATCGCAATGCAAGGCTATTGAATTGCAATTTCAAGAGGAGGTGGGAAATATTGGCTAAAAAAATGAAGTTAGTTGTAGCAAAAAATCACCAAGTTATGAAGCCAGCAGCTGCAGCTGGTCTGATGGAAGCTCCCAAAGCTGAAAAACATGGCTACTCAAGGCGTGTATCACTAGAGAAAAAACTGATGCTCGGAGCAGAGATTAAGAATGTAAGTAAGGTTTCTCTACAGTCTACACATTGTGCTTTCCACTTTCATCAATTTGACATATAATGAGTTCTTTGTCAATTTGAACAGGAAAAAACAGCACTAAATGGCTGCAAATCATTGAGGAAAACTGCTGACAAAGGTGTGAACCGGTGTCAAGAAGCAGCTATTGATTCTTGTACTCGCGGGGCTGTTCCCAATGAAGAAAAAAGCCCCTGTTCAACCTCTGCCACGACTCCTATATCTGCTGCTGAAAGTGTCCAAATGTCTCCAAAGAAGGCTTCGCGGGTTGCAATGCTCAAAGGCCGTTTTGCTGAAATGGCCGCTCGTGAGAGAGAAAGGAAAGCTGCAAGGATGGCACTAGCGAAGGTACATACTTCTTTGACTGATAACTTTTGGCCAAGCAAATTGAATCTTTGTTTTTATGTTAGTTATGTTAGTTTTGAGTTCATGCTAACCAAAGTCGAAAACTGTTATTCGTTGCAGATCAAAAAGACCGTTGAGATTGATACGTCTCCTATCCTGCTGAAAGAGATGAGTATTCTATTTGGTTGCTATTCAAATCCCAAGGCTTTGGAGAAAATTGGCTTTTACTTGAAGCAAAACTATGTGGAAGAGTATGACATATGAGAAAGAAGATGATCCACAAGAGGGAGAAGTTTTCTAGTAGAAATGTAGTCGTATATATTTTCAAGAATGAAGGAATCATTGATTGAAATTCTTTGTACATAAATTCATTAATTGTTATCTATGAAGAGAAGTTTTTTAAAGGCTCACACCTAAGTCTCCATATAGAATGTTAAATCATTTTCTTAGTTAATCCTTTTTACCTTAGTTGCAATCAAGTTGATTAAGTTATGTTCTTGAGGTTGATTAGCAATTTAGCATGGATCATTAATTCTTTGATATTTTAAGTCATGGGAGTTGCCTTTACACATTAATTTTGAACTTGAGTGATTCTTTTTTCTGTTTTGATAATAAATTATTAATTCACATTTTTAAAAATCATACTCAATGCTAAATCTCTAATGGCACTCAACCAATATCCTATATTTCCAACTTTTATTACAATCTGTTATGAGCTTAGAAGTACAGAAAGTGGGTTCAAGATTTTCAAATGCTAGAATACATATTTTCAAAATGTTAGAATATTAAACCATTAATATTTAATATTGTGACTATTGTCAAATATAAATTATCTATTACTCTCTCAAGTTTCTGGAAAAATGATAGAAACTTTAAAAATAATTAGCAAAGTTCATATTTGATTAAATATTAGATCAACTAGTACGCTTTTGTCCAATTATGAGAAAGAATATGATTGAGAAGAGGGATAAATTTTTTAGTAGAAATGTAATAATTTATATTTCCAACAAAAAAGAACGGAATCATAGTTGAAATTCTTTGTATATACATATATTCATGAATTTTAATCTATATATAAAGAAAAGTCTTTTAAAGTCTTACATCAAATCCATAGCTTAACGCTTCTACGATCTTAAAAAAATACTAATTGAATGTTTTACTAAGTTTCAGTAGTTTACTCAATGCATAAAAGTGGAACACAAGATCAAACATTCAGCATGATACAGAAGTTGTGACAGAGGTTGAACAAGGGCTTTTATCTTCATCGGGAACAGCCCCACGAGTACGAGCATCAATAGTTGCTTCTTGACACCGGTTCACACCTTTGTCAGCCGTTTTGCTCAAAGATGTGCAGCCATATAGTGCTTTTTTTTCCTGTTCAAATTGACACAGAACTCATTTAAGGCCAAATTTATGAAAGTGAAAAGCACAAAGGTGTAGAACAACCATACTTACATTCATAACCCTTGGTCCGAGCTTCGCTTTTTTCTCTAGTGATACACGCCTTGACTTGCCACGTTTTTCACCTTTGGGAGCTTTCATCGGACCAGCAACCTGGTGATTGTTTTCTACAACTAGCTTCATTTTTGCAGCCAATATTTCCCACCTCCTCCTGAAATTACAATCCAATAGCCTTGCGTTGCGATAAAGTTCAGACGAAGGAGGGTGATACGACATTGCATTCCCAAAAGTCAGCAGCACGTCATCCGCAAATTCCTTTGCATCAAAGTACACATTCCTTTCCAGATTACGCTTTACTGTTCCTAAATCCATTGGATTCTTAATCCTCTTGAAGTAACCGGAAGGAGTCTTCACTGGATCGACCGGCCTAGCGAACGCCCATGCAAATCTACGATCCATAAATACTTTCAAAAGATTACTGCACTCAACTTTCACATTGCAGTCCATCTTCTGCTTTTTACACCTCTGATCATCAACGGACATCTCTGGGCCCCGCTTGCGAGATGGCTTCTCTGGAACATTAGCCTCAGGAGTTGCTTTGAACTTCAAATTACAACGAACTGTGCTTTTCGTAGCAACCTTGTGATGGTGGTGTTGCATCGGATAGCTCGGCATTGTTTGAGTTCGGTTTCCAGCCATTGCAATCGTGGTACTTCAATCACACTGGGGAAAACACAACAAAAACACAACCTTCAACACAATTATCATAACGATTTCATATATTTCTCATACATATTTACATAAAATATAAGGTTGGACAAGAAAAAATTATATAAATCCAAGTCTCATTATAATATAATAATATCAGACTGTAAAATATCAGAAGTCATCATGCATTCTCTCATATGAATGCATCCAAAGCATAAACTTGGCTAAGAGAAATAAGATAAAATCAAATTATGAACTCGAGATATCGAATAAAACTATGATTTCAGATATCCAAGAAAAAAGATCGAACAAAAGAGACTAGTTTGATTTTTAGGGCTCACAGAAAGTTTATGAATTAATGATCGGTAAAATCAAAGTCTTCAAAATTGTGAATTAGACTACCAAATTAAAGAATTTGACGACAACAATTCAAAGTCTAGGTTTACTTACATGCTGAGGAAGATCGTCGGCGGATTGGAGAAGACGATGGGTGAAGGTCGGAAGAGGGCTTCGAACTTTGAAGAGAGTTTGTTTGCGTGAGAATTATGTGAAATTTTATGAGTGCATGTTGAGTTTAAATAGGGTTAGAAAGACTTCAACCTGACTTCAATAAGGAAATAAAGATTGTAAGGAAATAAGGAAATAAAGATTGTCTTTAGTGATCTGATCGGTTAATTCATCTTAAATTATTGTTTAGTTATACGCGTTAGTTAGATTCAAATTTATTTTTATTAATAATCAATAATTTTCTTAATAAATCTTAGTGCCTATGTGAGATTCGTAGGTTGCACTCTATTTAGTTAACAGGGAGTATAAAATAAAATGTTTCTCTAGCTCTAAATAATTATATATATATATATATATAAAATTATATTTAAAAAACAAAAATAAAAAATACGTTTAGACTTGAAAATTTTGATCTTCGCCGATTTAAAGTTGACGAAGAGTTGAGAAGTGAATAACAAGCAGTAGATGGTATCGAAGAAGAGTATCGATATCTATTTAATTATAGAAAAATTAGTATTAACACATGTGCTATACACATGCCATATGATTTTTATTAGTTAAGTAATTATCAATCTAATTATAGTTGCCTAATAATCTCACAACTAATATTCTAACTGTTATACTGTGGGTGATAATAATTGCTTTTCTATTCGGTTTTACGTCTGATATTGTCCATTTTTGTAAGAACCCTCATATTCAGTGATAAATGGTACAAACATAATTAATATTTTTAAATATTTTATATTTAAAACTAATTTATAAATATTCATTTAATTTTAAATAAATTACGTTCAACGACATCGTTTAAGTAGTCGAAATCATATATTCCATACGTTGAGTCAGTTTAAGTAGTCGAAATCATATACTCCCTCCGTTTCTTCATAGTTAAGTCATTTTACCATTTTGGAAAGTTTCTTCTTAGTTGAGTCGTTTCCTTATATGGTAATTTTTTCCTCTTTCTTACTATACTCTCTCTTACTTTATTCTCTCTACTTTATTCACTTTATACTTTATTCTCTCTACCTTTTCCTCTCTTTTACTTTTTTATCTATTTATTTAACACACCCAACATTCATTTCTAAAATTCCGTGCTGAAAAGTTCCGCCTCAACTATGAAGAAACGGAGGGAGTACTCTTCTTCGATACCATCTACGTGTTATTCTCTTCTCAACTCTTCGTTAGTTTAGATCGCGAAGATCAAAATCTTCAAGTTTAAACGTGTGTTTTTTTGTTTTTTAAATATGATTTTTTATATATCTATATATGATTGTTTAAATTTTTTATACTTTAACTTTTCTATTAACTAAATCGACTGCAACCTACGAGTCTCACATTGCGACTAAAATTTATCTAATTAATTATTGATTACTAATAAAATAAATTCGAATTTAACTAACGTGTATGATCACTAAACAATAATTTAAGATGAATTAACCGATCAGATTACTAAAGACAATCTTTATTTCCTTATTGAAGTAAGTTTATTTCCTTATTTCCTTATTTCCATATTTCCTTACAATCTTTATTTCCTTATATATAGAAGTCAGGCTGAAGTCAGGTTGAACTCTTTCTAACCCTATTTAAACTCGACAATACATTCACTCATAAAATTTCACATAATTCTCACGCATACAAACTGTCTTCCAAGTTCGAAGCCATCGTATGCTCCAATCCGCCGACGATCTTCCTCAGCATGTAAGTATGATGCCCAAACCTAGACTTTGAATTGTTGTCGTTAAATTCTTTAATTTGCTTGTTTAATTCACAATTTTGAAGACTTTGATGTTGCCAATCATTTATTCATAAACTTTCTGTGAGCCCTAAAAATCAAACTAGTCTCTTTTGTTCGAGGAAGTTCTTCTTCTTCCATGCAATAAAAGTGGTTGTAGAAATAGTAATACGTTTTTATAAGAGTTGATAGTCAATATTACTACCATAATTTCTATCCAAATTAAATCTTCTTGAATTTCTGTTGTGAACAATTCTGACTCTTCGATCGTTTTTTTCTGGATTTCATAAATTATGATTTCATTCGATATTTTGAGTTCAGGATTTGATTTGATTTTATCTTATTTGGCTTGGCCAGCTTTATGTTTTGGATGCATTCAATTCATATGAGAGAATGTATGAAACATGATTTCTGATGATTTTTGTATATTTGTTGTGTTTCTCCAGTGTAATTGAAGCAATACAATTGCAATGGCTGAAAATCGAACTCAAACGAGGGCGTGCTGTCCGATGCAACTCCCTGACAAGGTTGCTACGAACAAGAGAGGTCGTTGTAGTCTGAAGTTCAATGTAGCTCCCAAAAGTGTATGGCCTAAAGTTGAAGATGAGCTACTCGAAGGAACTGATGAGACACACATGCCTTCCACGGTGAAGCCGTCTATGCCATTGGACTCGGGCAAAAGGAAGCCAGAAATGCGTCTTGATGGTCAAAGGTGCAAAAGGCAAAAGATTTCAGGTGAAGACCAAAGGAAACAGAACAGAGTTTCTGTTGCTGTAACGAAGCCTGTTAAGGCTAATGTTCCAGAGATGTGCATTGATGATCAAAGGTGGAAAAGGCAGCAGATGGACTTCAATGTGAAAGTTGAGTGCAATAAGCTTTTGAAAGAATTCATGGATCGTAGATTCGCATGGGCGTTCACTAAGCCAGTCGATCTAGTGAAGGCTCCTGATTACTTCAAGAAGATTAAGAATCCAATGGATTTAGGAACTGTAAAGCGTAATCTGGAAAGGAATATGTACGTTGATGCAAAGGAATTCGCTGATGACGTGCAGCTGACTTTTGGGAATGCAATGTTGTATCACTCTCCATCGGATGAAGTTTATCGCAACGCAAGGCTATTGAATTGCAATTTCAAGAGGAGGTGGGAAATATTGGCTAAAAAAATGAAGTTAGTTGTAGAAAAAAATCACCAAGTTATGAAGCCAATAGCTGCTGCTGGTCCGACGAAAGTTCCCAAAGCTGAAAAACATGGCTACTCAAGGTGCGTATCACTTGACAAAAAACTGAAGCTCGGAGCAGGGATTAAGAATGTAAGTATGGTTTCTCTACAGTCTACTCCTTGTGCTTTCCACTTTCATCAATGTGGCACTAAATGAGTTCTGTGTCAATTTGAACAGGAAAAAACAGGACTAAATGGCTGCACATCATTGAGGAAAACTGCTGACAAAGGTGTGAACCGGTGTCAAGAAGCAGCTATCGATGCTTATACTCGTGGGGCAGTTGCCAATGAAGAAAAAAGCCCTTGTTCAACCTCTGCCACGACTCCTGCATCTGCTGCTGAAGGTGTTCAAATGTCGCCAAAGAAGGCTTTGCGGGTTGCAATGCTCAAAGGCCGTTTTGCTGAAATGGCCTCTTGTGAGAGTGAAAGAAAATCTGCAAGGATGGCACTGGAGAAGGTACATAGTTAGTTCATTTAACTGATAACATTTGGTCAAACAAATTGAATCCTTTGTTTTTATGTCAGTGTTGAGTTCATGCTAACCAAAGTCGAAAACTGTTATTCGTTGCAGATCAAAAAGACCGTTGAGATTGATACGTCTCCTATCCTGCTGAAAGAGATGAGTATTCTATTTGGTTGCTATTCAAATCCCAAGGCTTTGGAGAGAATTGGGTTTTACTTGAAGCAAAACTATGTGGAAGAGTATGAAGTATGAGAAAGAAGATGATCCACAAGAGGGAGAAGTTTTCTAGTAGAAATGTTGTCGTATATATTTCCAAGAATGAAGGAATCATTGATTGAAATTCTTTGTACATACATTCATTAATTGTTAGTATCTATAAAGAGAAGTTTTTTAAAGGCTCACACCCAAGTCTCCATATAGAATGTTAAATCATTTTCTTAGTCCAATCTTTTTTCTAAATATTTACTGGCTCATGATTTAGAACATGGATTTATTCAAAATATTGCCATAAAAAAAAAAAAAAAAAAAAAAAAAACTTTCTTGGGGCTTTCTTGGTATCTGGAAATCGTGCATAGTTTTTGGGTAAGCTCAATTTTACCTTAGATGTAGTCAATCAAGTTGTTTAAGTTTTGTTCTTGAGGTTGATTAGCAATTTAGCATCATAGCATGGATCATTGATTCTTTGGAATTTTAGATCATGGGAATTGCCTACTTGCCTTTACACATTAATTTTGAACTTGAGGGATTTATTTTTTCTGTTTTGAGAGTATTAAATCTCTAATTGCACTCAAATTATATTTAAGATCCTATATTTCCAACTTTAGTGACATTTCTCTAAATAGCTTAGATGTACAGCACGTGGTAATAGTACCGGTTTATGATTCTCGAATGTTAAGAGTCCACATTTTGCTTATATAAATTTTAAACGATTAATGCTCTTACATCATAAGATTTGAAAGCAATAAAACTCTCAAGTTTCTAGCCTTCTCGTATTTGCACATGAAAAATGATAACTTTAACTATAATTAGCAAAGTCCATATTTGATTAAATATTTGATCGATTAGTACGCTGTTGTCAAATGAGAAAGAAGATGATTGAGAAGAGGATAAATTTTCTAGGAGAAAGATCAATTATATTTCCAACAAATAAGAATGGAATCATAAAATGAAATTCTTTGTAACACATTCATGAATTTTAATCTATAAAAGAGTCTTTTAAAGTCTTACAACCAAAACCATAGCTTCGCTACTACAATCTTAAACAATAAAATTGAACGTATGTTAAATTATTTTACTAAGTTTTAGTAGTTTGTTAGTATCTTGTAGAACAAGTGCTCAATGCTAAACGTGGAACACGAGATCAAACATTCAGCACGATACCTAATTCTATATCGATGGAAACTCAGAAATAGTCTTTTTTTTAATACAAAAACTGGAGATACTAAAAGATGATCCTATTTCACGTTTTTAGCAAGACAAACAAAGGTAGGTTTCATATTGAACCGATGATTCAAACAGGCCAGCAAGTGACCACCTAGAATTCAGACTGCTAAACCGTATACTTGTTCTTGGCTCCCCTGTCCTTCTTTGCATCCTCCTGCATTATAAAGATGGGGTGTTATCGATCGAAGAAAACTAGCATGATAGATTAAGCTCAACATGACTGAATGGAAAACTTACATGGAATATGAAACCAATGGTTTCATTATAATCCAGAAAATCCTTCCACTGCCTTCCAATACTAAGCTGAAAATTTTACAGCAGAGTCTGAGAAATTACCGAAAAGCTAACAAACATGCTTTCTGAAGCAAAAATAAAGGAATCAGAGCTCAAAAAAAGAAACTGCTGTTGTTACACAGTCATCTTTACGTATAGTTGTTCAGTTTCAACCTCTATATGGTATATCATCTTTTACACAATCTCTAAACGATAAACTGAAGACAGCCCGGGAGAGGATTCTAGAGCACACCCTTTAAATGATCAAAATCTAACAAAAGCTCTTCTTAATCATTGAACACAAGAAAGCTATTGAGATTCAGTTTCATGGCACGGGCAAATTAAGGGCACTTCAAGACATGAACAAGAAACAAGAAACAATAAAATCTGATAAAAGCAACAAAAGACTGTTTCTTCTATTCATGTGTAGTTTGAATAAAAAAGTAATACTAGGTTATTTAATATATACAATTACTATCATCTAGAAACATCGAGGGGGACATTTTATATTGTATTGCCATGAATTACAAAACAAGACAATCACATTTTAGAAGTAACAGAATTGGGAAATGAACCATGTGATAAACCTACAATTATTAATGATGTACAAGAGATCATAATCAAAATAATTTACCAAGTAAAAGCAATTCAATAGGAAGCATTCCGGTTTAACACACAAACAAACCTGAGCAGCTTCATTGGTAGCATTCTTTGTCCAGATTGAAATTTTCTCTTGCCTTGCTCGAACATTCACAACAGCCCCACAAATTTCATCTCCATAATCAAATTGTTCACCGATCATCGCAAGCAACTAAAAGGAATCCAAAAAAAGAACCATAGCATAAATTCAATAAACAGAGAACAAAAAATAGACATATGATGAGCTTGAAATCATCTCGTTCAACAAAGACGGTTTGAAGCATACCGTGTAAAGCCAACAAGTGTCGGATTTACCGCGTGAGTAAGTCACAGTCCACTTCCCCCCATTGGCACAAATAGGATCTTCCCATTTTGGCTCAATATTATGTTTAAAACAGTAAAAGTCAGCTCCAACTGCAAGCTTTCCCGGATGGTGTATATTATTGTAAACACTACAAATCAAGACAGAGAAATCGTAATGTTGGTACGGTTCACATATACATGAAGAGCAACCAACTGCGACAAATGTTTCTACTCAGATTGGGGGAAGGAATCATACATTTATCGGAAATTCAATCACGCCGTTAACCAAGAAAACAAGATTAATTTCAATTCATATCCCTTCCCTAATTCTCCATTTCTCCATGTTTATTTTCAATTTCTTAAAAACCTATGATCCAAAAAATAGGTAACAACATATACAAATGACGAAACTGTGCAATTACGATCCTAATTCACTCAAGAACACCACTATAATTAAAAACCCCCAAAATACTCACACAGCAGTTTACCTCCAGAAATCTTCGACGGTGGAGAAGGTGTAAATCGGGCGCATTGAGCTTCCCCACGCCGCCTGTTTAGATTTTGCGGACGGATTGTCGAACCAGAACGTCCAGGAGTGCTCCAGGGGGTGTCTCGGCGGTGGCAGCGGTGCGACGGCGTCCGAATCGGAGGCGATGATCTCCCCTTCCTCGGCATCCGATTCCTCGCCGTGGTGAACCTTGTTCGACTCAGATGAGTTATCTAATTCCTCTTTGATGGCGGAAGCCGCTGATTTCTCGCTTTCTTCAACCATGACTCTTCTTCGTCACCGATTTCTGCAGATTTGGGTTTTGGAATGTGCAGTGAAAGAAGAAAATGAAAGATGGGGTTTTGGTAGTCAAATGCAGTAACTCTTATAGGCCCATAACGAGGCCCATTTACTCGAATGTGTATTTTCAGTTTTGGGCCGAGAATTTGATCCATGAAAATAGTTCAAATTATTAACAATAAAAATTAGTCTCAATTCTTTTATTTTATCAATTGTTCATTGAAACTCATGTCGTATAATAATTTTTTCATTAATAGAAATTTATCATTTAAGCATTAGAACTCATTTCATCTATAAATAAGATTATTTTTCTTAAAAACAAAGAGTAATTTGTGCGCGACATTTAGTGATCCATTTTTGTATGAGAAAAACTCATGCAAGCGACGTATCACATGTGTGCGAACAATCGACCCGGATTTGACTAGGGGAGAAGGCGAGGCAACTTTAGTGAGGGGGGGAAGGAGAAGGTGACAACGATGGCAGTGAGATGGCGGCAGCAATGCAGGAGACGGGCGAGAAGGAGAATATTAGGTCGCCCGCACCCCGTCTTTTTCTTTTTGTATCATTTTTACATTTTCATATCTTTTTATATATCTTTAATTTATTTTTATATTAATTAAATTTATACTCGTGACCACAAAAATATATACGAGAATATATATCTCTCGAACCACAAAATATATACGAGAATATCCCAATTGGAAATAAAATATGTATGAATATTTATGGGATTAATACTCATTTCACCTCATATAATCTAAGTTTGAGAATTATCTTGATAACAAAAAATAACAATAATAATGTTAATATAATCCCAACTGAAATTTCAGTACTACTCCGAAACCAAAAAACTGTAAAACTTACATGTACAAGAAGCTAATCAACACACATTTAATCAATAGTAGTAATTAATTAATCAGTAATGAAGCAACAATATTATATGTAGAGACTAGAGAGAGATGCATCTTTATATCTTCATGTAATCAAGAAATGATTTCCCGTTGAGCTTCCTGGCAAAGAAATCTTTAACGTACTGCTCCATCTTCAGCCGCCTGAAAATCGGCCGCTGCGTCGTCAACAACGACCGAGACGGCCCCACTTCCGCTTCGTATTTGCAGTTGAAAAACATAGCGATCGTTATTCTCTCTCTCTCCGAATTCACCGTCGCCCTGTGCTCAATACTCTTGAACTCCCCATTGCTCAATATCTGCTTATAAGTGTTTTTGAGTGAGTATTCGGTTTTTGATTTATCCCAAAAATCGAATCAAGAAAAGCAAAATACAAAGTGGAGTATAAAAATTGATCTGAATCGAAAAATAAAAAAGCTAAACTTATATAAAAATATTATAAAAACCGGAAAAAATCTTAAATTTCAAAAATATACACTATGTACAATACTTTATATATTTATTAATATTATATCATGTGCAATTAATTTCAAACATAAAATCAATATTTAAATGTTATCTTGTTATTATTAATTTACAATTTAGTATAACCAAGTATCTTATTCGTTTAAAAATAGATGTCCAAAAAATTGTAAAATACTCAATACTTAGCGGAGATAATATTAATTAAAAAAATTAAAATTTTAGATATTATTTCAATATTAAAACTCTATATATAATTTAACCCGAAATATGAAATTTAACTAAACTTAGTTTTCAATTTTCCCGATTTTTATATATCCAAACTGAACTAAAATTTGAATTTGTAACATTCCCGATCGAGTCAGCATGCACGATTCTCACACGACTAAAAATCTCTTTGATTAATTAATTGAATGATTGACCAAATCTTGGTGAATATATTAGGATTAGGCTAACATGTGCGAGAGTCAACAAACCTCAAGGATGTCTCCTACGTTGACAACAAAGGCGTCGGACAGGAAATGGACGGGCATCCAGACGCCGTCTTTCTTGATCTGGAAGCCTTGGACGCCGTTAACTTGGAGGAGGACGGTGATCCCGCTCGCATCCGAGTGTGGTGTCAGCCCCATCACCTTCTCCGGCTCCGGGCAAGGAGGGTAGTATGTCATCCGCAGTGACTGCATCCCGTCCTCGAACATATCCTCCACCTCCCTGGCGTCCATCTTAAGAGACTCTGCCATCACAGCGAATATCGCCTTTGACAGCTTCTGGAGCTCGGAGATGTAGGCTTCTAGGGTTTCTCTACATAGAGTTGTTCAGTGCACTCGATTAGATTCAAAAACAACATTGGAATTTATTCTGGTAGAAGCTATTTATTCTAAAATTTGATTTCGTAATTTTGAGACAATGATTTTCCACTGTTTCGTTGTGGTGATAGAGACTTTTGCACAATGACTAACATTAAATCAAATCCGAAAGAATATGACATCATCGTTATTGAAGCCACAAGTGAAAAAGTCAAATTTTGAAAAGGGCAAATTGGTATGTGTTTGGTCAAACTTTCCCGAAACTTAAAAAATTGATAAAAAAAATTATGAAATTTAACATTGCTCGCACCTATCCCATGGCGAATTATTTATGTTGTCTCTATGTAATATAGTTTCAAATTGATTATATGATTGAACAAGTGTTAAGTGTCTTGTCAAACTGATGAAGATTCTCATAGATCTAACTCGTTTTTTGACTATCACACCGGACACGAGGTCACTCAAATCAGAGCCCATGGGACAATTGCGAAATAGTATGTTATACTATGCGATTTTTCTTGCCGATTTTTTAAGTTGCAAGACCATTAGACCAACCAGAATTTGACCAAACTTCATGGTTTTTCCGTCAATTTGGCCTTTCGAAAACCAAAAAATTGTTTAAAAAGAATATGCACCTGAGTGATGGAGGGAGATCGGGAAAGAGATGAGGTTTGCGGCGTTGGATGGGATTAGTGATCATGTAGAATCTGTCTGCCCAATCAACTTTTTGATCTTGAGAAACAATTACTGTTTGACCATAGCCTTCAACCTCTCCCTCCCTAATCTTGTATCTCAACCTCTCTTCCAGTGGAAGATTGTAGAATTCTTTGATTTCATGCTTCAATTTCTCCACCAATGAAGTGTTCACCCGGTGATTCACTAGCTGCATATATACGATTATTAGATGATGACATGAATTCCTAACAAAATCCGATAAAACCTAAAATAGAAAAATTTGAAACCTGGAATATGCCCCACTCGGTGCATGTCGAGTGAAGCTTCTCGAGCTGGGAGGCTTTCGTTTGTTCGTTGAGCAAGCTTTCCATGTCGAGAACCGGGATTTCTGCTGCGGCTGAGGATGAAATATCCTCAGACGAGCGTGAAATCGCGGCTTCTTGATCCACAATGTACCGCGTTGGGATCTCGTGGATTGGTTTTTTCACCATTTCTTGAAGGCTCAGCTCCATTCCTAACTAAGATGAATAAATATAAATGTAGTTTGTGTTATAGTGAGATGTTAGGGTAGAAATTGAAGTATTTATAGGCATGACCGCATGACTGACAATTGTATAAGACTGATTTTTGATTTTAGGAATAATGTATAATGTTGTAGCAGTAGAATACTCGGAAATTAAAGAAGAAAAATACTTTTTCAAAGTTGAACAATGACCGGATTTCGACAGATATGTAAGATCCTATTAGCACCGACCCTCTACCGTAAAATATAATATGTGGTGTATAAAGTTTATTAAATATATTAGTCAAATTGTCTAATTATTTTTGTCTGATTTGAACAACTTGGATTAATCTGTCATGTTCATGCAGAATGTTCATTTAAATAAATCAAATTGCTTCCAGAAATGGAGCTGGCGTAGCAGCATATATTAAATCAATAAAAAGATTTTAGAGCTATTATACCTGATTTATTCAATAGAGTTGTTTGATTATCCATTAATTTGTATTTTTATTCGTTAATCTGTAATAGTATATTTCAATCCCAGTATTTTATTTCATGAGTATATAAATACTACTAATACAATATTTTTTGGGATGTTCGGTTGACAAGATTATATCTCAGGATTAAGTATGTATTGGTTTGGTTCATGCATGGAATTGAATCCCACAACTTAATCATAGATGAATAATGATCGATGTGATAATTAGTCATAGTCATTCCACACCAACTAAAATGATCTCACAAATTAAGATGGATCACCATATAATAATTAGTCATGACAACCGAATGACACCTTCATGTAGTATTTTATATTCCTTTGTGGTACATGAGAATATTGTGATAATTCATGTCGAAATACATTGATATTATGGGCTACTTAGCTCATGAATTAAAAAAAATAATAATAAATCTAAGGGATGTGATCGAGTAGTAGGAGACTGGTACATACTTAATCAAATGATTAGGGGATCATCCCTATTTTTAGGTATGGATCATGTGCTTTTGGGCGTGGAGCATGGGTCAGTTATTCCACCCATCGAAGTGCCTACAAATCAACGGAAGAAATATTCACTTGGTCCATTGGGGATACGCCCTTATTAATAATAATAATAATAATAATAATAATAATAATAATAATAATAATAATAATAATAATAATAATAATAATAATAATAATAATAATAATAATAATAATAACTAAAGTACATCAAAGAAAATTAAAACAGTGTGTGTGAGATAGTACATCTTATTCAATTTGGCACAAGTAATTTAGAAATGAACAGTTCAAACACAAGGATTTATTCTTAAATCGGAAGAAAATGGAGAATTAAAAAATAAGTAATACACTAATTGGCTTTGATTTTTGAATTCCTTTTGAATATTTTCAGTTTTGAGGTATTAATAATATGCTATACTCCTTGATTGCATTATATTATCCAAAAGCAGGAATCAAATTACCCAAATCGCAGGGGCTGTCGACGACAATAATAATAAAAAAAATGGCCACTAGTAGTTCTTAATCTATATAAATACGTATATTTATACAGAGTCATTGTTTATATTTAGTTCTCTGTTGGTCAGTGGTTGTGAAATAATATTAAAAAACTTGTGTATACGTATGGGGAAGCAGGCTGTTCAGACCGGTAAAAGGGTACTTTTGAAGTCTTCCATTTTTTAATGACTAATGTCTTCTTAAATTTCTTTTAGTAGTTCTCCATAATATGTATCTTTTGGTCCCAAATAATTATGATTTGATCTAAGTTTTCGTTAAAATTAATAGTCAAACGTGTTTTATTAAATTAATGGCTTAACTATAATTTAATTAATATTATTAATTTAATATTTAATTTATAAAAAATTTTACTTAAATAAAAATTAACTAAATTAAAAGGAAATGTACTTAAATATGAATTTAATTCATATATAATCTCTATGTAATACTCACTAAAACACTAAAACTTTGTGATAAAAAGAGAGAAGCTTTTCATTAATCGTACTAAGAGAGTACTTTACTGTATTGGGTATAAGTATTTATAAGTAATTTTGTGACAATTTTGGAAAGAAAAATATCTTTTAATTTTTATTCTATGTAAATTTTCTTTTAATTTAATCAATTTTATTTTAAGTAATTTTTTTAATAAATTATAGTATTAAATTAATTAGGTAAATTAGATTATAATTAAATCATTAATTTGGTCAAACAGGTTGACCATTAGTTTTAATGGAAAAAGTCAAGCTTTGACCAAAATATATTGTCTGAGACCAAAAAATCATATATTTAAAGTAAAGGATAAAAAAAAATTTAGGGTAATTGTAGGGGACTAAATTCGTACTTTAGTCTTGTTTAATTTGTTAACACTATTTTATCTTCTTTTTTTTTGGAATGGCTTGTCTTTCATAAAAATATTAATATGAACTTAATTAAACTGCTATTTTTATACTTTGTCGGTGAGAAGAAATAAGTTATTTAATTAAATACTGTTATTCCTAATGCCTCATTTAATTACTCTATGAATTGTTTAATTTGAGAATTAAAGAAAATATATTGAAACAAAACAAACATTTGAATACTCACTTCATAAGCATTGTGTTAAATTTTATGAGAGTAAGATACATTCCTATGTATTAAAGCGTAGTGATACGTGAAGGAGAGATTAATTAAATTGTAGGGTTTCATTGGTTACAATAAAAATGTTTGTAATGGCTCAACTGTTTATATAATTTTATAGACACAAATTTAATTTGATCATTTTCATAAATTTGAAAATTAAAAAATATAGAAGAATGAATCTGGTAAGGACTTAAACCAAGTCGATTTTACTTCATATTTTCAATTTGAGATATAAATTGATAGAAGCTTCATCTTGGACATAATCAAAACCAGAAAAAGTTTATTATAATTATTATAGTCAAGACAAGCAGTTTGAGAAGCTATTCGTGGAAATAATCAATCATATCCATATAATAGTAGGTCGAACATATTATTCATACCTAAAGATTTTGAAATATTCACGTTTTAGAATCAAATCTGGATGCCATTTTCTTTAACCATCTAAATTGTGAATTAAGATGGTTATCAACTTTTATTAATAAACCAGTCGTATGTAAGCAAGTGTTACATGTGCTGTGTCAAAAAATTAATTATTTAATATTGTAAAATCGACTTAAACCAACTTTTTTATTTATTTTATCATATTTGTAGTAGTTATTCTTGACATCTTCAACTTCAAATTCATTTAATAGTTCTAGAATTTTATACTCTATTCCATTTAACGCTGGCGTTGAACCAAACCTAATTATTTATGACACTAATTCGGATAGTTCCAAATAATTTACATATATTTAAATAAAACGTGGCTAATGTCGCGTTTTGTTATATAGAGAAATATGTTTACGTGTTTGACTTATGTGTGGTCTGTATAATATGGAAATTAAACACGTTTGATGAAAATGACAGAATGAATGAATAATAAGATTGGTGTATTACTTTATTTCATTCTTTAATTTATTTTCTGCAGTGAGATGATTACGAATTTTTGGGCCCAAAGCATTGAAATTTCAGCTGTCATGTAATTTAATTAAGAGGCTTGAATCATGCTTTATTGAGATATTTTATTTTTAATTGGGTTATATTTGTTGTGAGTCATCACGTTCCATTCTTTTAGTGTTGATGTAGTAGTAATATTTAATATTTTATGGGCTAAGACATCACGCTTCAATTTTTTTAGTGTTGGTATAATATTTTACAGGCTAAGTAGCATTAAAGTCATAATATCTAATTATTTATTGCGAAAAGTAAATAAATCACTAACGTTTTGTATTCAATTTGGCCACTAATATTTACAGCGAAATACAAATACATCCTTGACCTTAACATTAATGGGCAAACTGAGTCACATATATATGGAGTGCGTTATAATAATAATTCATATTTACGTGGTAATCTAATAACCCTATCATTTTATGGGTCAAAAATATAATTTTTACTAAAAATAATATTTATACATGATAAAATGATATTTTTTCAGCATACATAAAATGATACTTTTAATCAATAAATGATATTATGTTCTATAAAATGATACATTTCGTCCATAAAATGAGGGTTATTAGGTTATCACCATAATTATGTGTATCATATGATCACATCCCCATATATATATATATATAGGGGAGCATTAGGGTCCAAGTGACTCTTAAGTATTAAGTTCAAATGTATTTCTAGCCCTAGGATTAACTAGATGGAGGGTGTAGATTTGTAATGTACCTCCTTCTCCATGTTACATTATTCAGGCTTCCGAATTACATTATGGGGGTATATTGGGAACATCAACTACATCATACGATTTTAAAAAATGAAGCTCCGAAATAAGGGCCATTTATTTCAACCAACCTCCCACATTCCCCTCACTCTCCATTTCTCACTCCAAAGCAGCCGATTCAATTCCAAAAACCTAGTTCCCTAAAATTCTCTACACATTCAACCTTAGTCTTCTTGTTAGCACTACATTCCCTCACTATCAAATTTTCACCCAGGTGATTCCTTGTCCACGGCAACGGAGGCGTCGGGAAAATTTAACCTGGCCTGGATAATCAAAGCGACGGCGGCGGCGGCAGTAGACGCGACCCAAATTGGAAGTTTACAGGTTTGGGATGATTGAACTTGTTTTATTTTGAACAAAAATTTAATCGACCATTTCTGAGATTTGATTTTTGGGTTTTTGGTTTACATTACTGACATTAGTTGAACAAAGATTTGATTGACTGATTTAAAACAAAAATTGGATTTTTGATTGAATCAAACAAAGATTTAATCGACTGATTCAAAACAAAGTTTGAATTTTTGGTTTACATTACTGAGATTAATCGACCATAGGTTTACATTTATGATATTATTTGACCCTAGGTTTTTTTTTTTGGAATTGTATTTCGTTGAATTGTTGGTTTACATTACATTTTTCAGTATATATTTGATTGGTTTAGTGTTTTTTGGTTGAATTCTAATGTTCTTGTGTATCATTTTTTTCAGTCAGTTCTAACAGATGAAAAAAGAGAAGAACGTGGTCAAAAGAGGACGACCCTGCAAGCCCAATTTTAACACCGAAGATGGTAAGCTTTGTGTCTCTGTTAAGACTTGAGATCTTGAAATTTGAATAATGTAACATATTTAGGCTTGTGTTGGTATTTCTTTTTTGGCATGATCTCTGTTACATTGTTTACATCTGACGGATACATTAAGCAATAGGCTACCGATAATAATGTATAGCTTTTTTGTAAACATTGTTGTGCTAAACTTTACATTATTTCGTCCCCTGCATCATCTTAAATAGAGCTTCTGATAGTTGTGTATTTACATTACACAGTTAGTTCTGTAATATTATGCAGTTTGATCATAATTATAAAATTTACATTATTCAGTAGTTCATTTTTAATCATACATATTTTATCTACTTATGTATAAGGTCTAAGAGGCTAAGAGTTGTTGATGCTACGGATGATTCTTGGGATGATTTTATTCCCATAGCAGCGCTAGACATTCAAATCATGTATTTAAATACATTAGTTGATAATGTAATTTATATTATTTTACAGAGACAGCTTCTCTGAAATGCTGTTGAAATGCGGTCAGCCAAAACTAGGAGCCATTATCAAACGATGTGCAGTTAATATCAATTTGTGGAAATGCCTTGGAGAACCAATTATAACCAAATAGATGACAACATTCACTTGATGAGGCACATGGAGACATTCTTTGGAGCAAAGGAGAAGGAATGACGCTGTGACCTGACAACAAATGGCACCAAAAGTCTAGAAACAATGAGAATGAAGGTGAATAGCACCTTGATTCTGTCCGAGCACAATGCCTGGGCGAAGGTTAGCCAAAATTTAGCAACAGCACACGGGAAAGCCAAGAAGATCAAAGGCAGCTTCGAAAATTGACTCGCGTATTATGGGCAGTAATGTGTTTTATGGCCAGAGATTTGGATTGTGAATCACAATTTTATTTTTTAAAGTCTGTTTTTGGTACTAAGGTTAATGACTTGGATCTAGCTAATATAATTATTGTTTTATCATATTTGGAGTTTATGCGAAACCCTTTAAGAATCTACGTATAATTATTCCAGCTCTAGTAATGTCATGATGCAGCACGTCTAATGTGATGATGCTGAATGTATAATGTAATTATGCTGCACGTATAATGTAATTATACATCGCCTAAAATGTAACCCTATTGCAGACAAGGGAAAAGGGGTCGAAAAACCTAGTAGTGTTCCAGTAATTATACAAAACGTATAATGTAATGATACAACACGTGTAATGTAGTGTATCGTTAATTGTTACATAATGTAAAGAGTATACGTGAACAATCTTTAACAAATTCTATACAAAGTAGATGTCAGGTAGGAATAATGTAATAGAAACTAGTTGTGCCAACGTAAGTTCATTACAACGGAGATCTAGTTGAATAGAAGACGTGCTTATTAAAATATGTCTAAAGCAAAAATGATGCTCAATTTAAATAATAGAAATAGTACAAGCCCATAATGTATGAGAGCTGTGAAGATAATGTAAAAAAAAAAAAAATCAACATTTCCTCTTGCCTTATGCTTCTCCATTCCTTTCCTCTTGCCTATACCCGGGTCTTTTTCGGGGCATGTTCTTGAATCATGATGAACCATGTCACCACATGTCCTACACTTCCGAAGGGGTCTACTCGCTTTCTTTATTGCTTTTTCCCTCAATGTCTTGCCGGTTTGGAAAATAACGCGGCTCGCCTCTACTCCCGTCTCAGTGTATTGCCGGTTTGTACGCAACATCATCAAGTATTTCGTTGCATTTAGCTCCATCAAGTATGACGCGATTAAAGTGCCTGCACGATAATCATATATTTTCGTGCAAATAAATAAAACATTAATCGCAAAACATAACCAAAGTAGGCAGCACAGTATCTAATAATTTGTATACAAAATTGGTAACAGTTTGAGAACGTAAATTCAAATCATAAATCATATGCATAAAAACACTTACATTCTTCCATCGTTGATAACACATCAAAATATAGTTGAGCTGATGAAGGATGAAGCGGATTTTCTTACGGTGCTTATGTTCTTCTTCATGAATAAAATTTGATTTGGTTTCAATTACAAATGAAAAATTAAAACTTCCGTTAGAAAATTGGCGTGAATCATGGAAAATAAATAATTGCATAATATATCTCATTCCATCCGTACCCTTTTATCATTTTTATAAATATTAAAAAAGGATAAAATGGAGCCATATAAATCGTCAGATCCATAATTGAAGGGATGAGATTGACTTGGATATTTGACATAAAATGAGTTATGGACCTGATCACTCTCCTATATATATATATCTAAATTAAGCTGTCCAAAATATTGAGATCTAAACATTGAGTATATAATAATTATAAAATGGAGCAGATATTCAAGAAATTTCAGCACTTATATTCATCTTAAATCTTCTGGAAGACGCGATTGAAATTAAAAAACTTTTCTTTAGATTTTGAATTTTGTTCCTGTATTGAATTCACACACAATTCCATCACCAACTTTATATTTATTTAATTTATATAATTAATAATGTTAATAACATGTATATTTGAAGTATGAGAACCAAACTAATGTATTAAAACCAAAAGAAATGAGAGTTTGAGTTAGATGATTAGTGAGAAATCAAAAGTGTAAGCATACAAATCAATGAACAAGAATAATTATAACTGAATAACTACTTCTCAGAAATCAAAACTTCCTTCCAACACAAAAAAGGTTTATTGACAATCATAACTGCCATTTTGTCCCTCTTTCTTCCCAATCATGGTAGCAAAATTAGAAAGAGAAAAGCAGCCAATCAAGAATTATTATGATCAACCTAATCAACACAGAAAAAAGCATATTGACATACTTATTTAGACTCTTATCTCTGATTTTCATCACTCACTACTGTGCACTTGCATGAAGAGCAACCAATGATGCATACACTCCATCTTTGATCTTCATCAGCACATCGTGCTTCCCCTTCTCACAAAGCACTCCGTTCTTCACCACCGCAATGACATCCGCCCCCATTATTGTCGTCAGCCGATGCGCCACCACAACCGTGGTTCTGTTCACCATCACCCGATCCAACGCGTCCTGCACTATTTTCTCCGACTCAGCATCCAGCGCGCTTGTCGCCTCGTCAAGGAGAAGGATCTTAGGATCCTTCAGTATTGCCCGAGAAATGGCTATCCGTTGCTTCTGACCACCTGATAACTGCACGCCTCTCTCCCCAACGCCCGTATCGTAGCCATTAGGCAGCCCGGAGATGAAGGTGTGAGCATTGGCTGCTTTCGTTGCATTGATGATCTCTTCCTCTGTCACCTCTCCCTTTTTCCCGTAGGCGATATTGGCTCGGATTGTGTCGTTGAACAGCACCGGCTCCTGGCTCACCAGCCCCATTTGATGCCTCAGCCAACTCAGCCTGAACTTCCTGAGCTCTACTCCGTCCAAGAAAATCTGTCCCGAGTCAGGATTATAGAATCTCTCTATCAGAGCAATGACGGTTGATTTTCCACTGCCGCTTTCGCCAACTAGAGCAACTGTCTGTAGAAAGTAGGAGTCGTTTTAAGCAAATGTGATTATTGACAGAATTGAGATGAAATTGAACAATATACAGACCTTTCCAGAAGGTATGGAGAGGCATAAGTCTCTGAAGATTGGAATATCAGGCCGTGTGGGATACTTGAAACTGACATGAAGAAGCTCAATCTCACCGCGAACGCTAGACAACGTCGTGCCATCCTCTTTGCTTGAATCGATCTTAGGCTTGCTGTCGAGCAGCTCGAATATAGAGGCAGCAGAGTCTTTCACTTTGTTAACATCCGGAGCTGTAGCGCTAGCTTGGGAGATCCCAGTCGCGGACATGGTTAAGGCGAAGAAAACCTTGAATACTTCACCAAATGATGCTCTACCGTTTTGAATGAGAATGGCTCCTATATAGAAACAGAAGGCCTGGGTGCAGTAGAGCGCCAATGCACCAACACCAAAACCTGCACCACTAACAATTCCGAGCCTGACTCCTTGCTTCAGAGGACCCTCGCATTTCTGCTCGTACATCTTCATCACCTTGTCCTCAGCGCTGAACGACGCCACTGTTCTGATACTGCCAACAGCATCGTTTGCAATTTGGCTAGCCTCTTCATACATAACCTGCACAAACATTCCATTCAAAAACTTGTTTCTCATGTGTGTGTGTGTGTATTTGGTTGGTGGTGTGAAGAGACCTTGGCATCAGCAGAGAAGCCTTTGTAGAATCTCATCTGAAGGAATCCTTGTAAACCAACAAGAGGGAGGACTGCTAAGATAATGATGGCCAGCAACCAGTTAGCAGTGAAGGCAATGATGAGACCTGCTAAACAAGTGGACATATTTTGAGCTATCAGTCCCAAAGCATCCCCCACAATGCTTCTAACAGTTGCGGCATCACTTGATAATCTCGCTCCGATTGCTCCACTGCACATATCAAACACCTCCAACCATCACAAACACGCACCAAAACAGAAAAAAGGGCGTTCAGATATTAACTTCATTAGATAGTGACAAACCTTGAGTTTGCAGGATCATCAAACCAACTGATCTCTTGGTGAACGACCTTCTTGAACGACAAAGAGCGAATCCTCTGGATCAATTTTCCACCCGCAACTCCAAAGAAGAAGTTCTGTACAGGAAGGGCCAGCAGAGTACTGAGGCCTAGCACAACCATCATAAGCCCCCAAAAACTGGAATCCTTCTTGAGCTGACTCGGAGGTTCGAAGAAGATTCTGATAGCTGTTGACAGCAAAAGCCCAAACATAGGGAAGACCAAACCCTGCACTCCTGCACCTACACACCCAAGTAGCAAGTATGGCACTTCGGGTTTGTTCATGGCTGCTAACCGTCTGATAGAAACTTTGTTGCGTCTGCTCGTTGTGTGTTCGTCAGGTTCTTCTTCATCATCTTCGATAGGTTGGATTCCGCGCAGGTCAAAGTTAGGAACACCGTAAAGTGTGAAAGAATGCCTTGATGAGTCATTGCTTGAGGATTTGCGCATGGAAAGTCTCTGGCTGTCGGATCTACTCAAGCTTCTCTCGGATCTGCTCACGCTTCTTTCTAAGGCGTGAGGGGTCTCTTCTTGACTGCTAGGACTACTTTCAGCCTCTTTGCTCCTTTCTTGCATGCGGACAAGCTGCGTATAAGCTCCTTCAGGATCTTTCATCAGTTCATCATGTGTGCCTATGATTCAAATGTTAGTATGTACTAGATCGCAATTAAGACTGAAATGGTGAAAAAACATATGCATATGCATGCACCTTGCTCGACCAGTTTCCCTTGATGCACAACAGCTATGATATCAGCATTCCTAATAGTTGTCAAACGATGTGCAACCACCACTGTTGTACGGTTTGTCATGACATTGTCGAGTGCTTCCTGAACTGTTCGTTCTGATTCGGCATCAAGAGCGCTCGTTGCTTCATCAAGAAGTAGAATTCTGGGATCTTTCAGAATGGCACGAGCAATTGCAATCCTCTGCTTCTGACCCCCAGAGAGCTGGGTGCCATGTTCGCCCACCATTGTATCAAGACCCTGCAATGTTGAAGCTTGTCATTTCCAAAATCCTTTAGGAAAAAGCATGCTAAAGAATATCAGACAAAAAGAGGAATATGTCTTTCCTTTGGTAACTTGTCAATGAACTTAGCAGCATTAGCAAGCTGAATAGACCTTCGTATCTCTTCATCTGTGGCATCTTCCTTCCCGTATAGTATGTTCTCTTTAATGGAAGTGGCAAACAAGATAGGTTCCTGGCTGACAAGTCCAATCTTTCCTCTGATCCATTTCAGCTTTAACTTCTTCAAGTCAACTCCATCAATCAGTACTTCTCCAGCTTCAGGATCATAAAACCTCTCCACGAAGCTAATCACGGTTGATTTGCCACTCCCACTCTGCCCAACCAAAGCAGCAGTCTTCCCACTCGGTATGAAAATCGAGAAGCCTTGAAATATCTGGACTTCTGGCCTTGCTGGATATCTGAAATACACATCTTTGAGCTCGATCTCGCCTTTTATATCCTCCAAAATAATTCCACCACAATCAGCATCAATTTTTGGTTTCCGATGGATGGTCTCAAACATCTTGTAGGCAGCAGCTTGCCCGGCTGCAAAGGCGTTCACACACGGAAAAGCCTGGCCAATTGCTCTGGTGAAGAAGCATAAATCATACTTAGCGAAATATGTTAATCTGGAAAACAATAAACTAAGTTACTGCAACTTACATCCCCCCTGTCATGATGGACATGATAACATTCACAACTTTCCCTCCACTGTATCCTTTGGTGATTATCAGTTTGCCTCCATACCAAATTGCAAGTCCATAAGTAGAAAAGACCATGAACAACATGCAACCAAATCCAGTGCCAGAAGCTAGCCCTTGTTTCACAGAAGCCTTATAAGCAATAACCAATTTGGCGTCGTACTTATCCACAGCTTGTTTCTCACCAGTGTAGGATTGAACCTACACAAACAAGTTAATAGCACGTTTTAACTTGACAAGGAAGAAGCAATGGGATCGAAATTCTGAAAACATACCGTCCTAATTGCTGAAACTGTTTGTTCAACTACATTTCCGGCATCAGCATAAGCAGTTTGTCCACGTGTCGCCATCTTCCCCATGAGTACAGCCGAAACTGCTCCTGCTGCAACAAGAGCAGGAATGCACGTACACAAGACGATCGACAGGAGCCATCCTCTACAGAAAGCAATAATAAAGCCTCCAAAGAATGTTGAAAAAAATTGAATAAATTTTCCCACCTGTTCATGATCAAACTCATATTTAAGAATCCTTGCCTCTTTTATAACTTTTACAATGACTATTATCCTAACTTAAGAGCTTACTTTTTCACCCATGGCTTCTTGAATGAGAATCGTATCGCCAGACATCCTCCCAATGATCTCTCCTGTTGATGTTTGAGTATCGAAGAACTCGACATCCTGCCTTAATATAGTTTTCAAGTATAGTCCTCTTATTCGAGTAGCCTGTCTCTCACCAGTTACCATCCAACACACCATCTCTGTTCATGATTTCACACACAGAGTTTATGGCAATAAATGTAAACCGCAAATTGCATTCAAATGCAGTAAAAAAGGAATTAATACTCACGCAGAAGTGAAGCAATACCAGCAGCAATGCCCAAGTATACCAATTTCAACGAAACCTGCAAAATTAAATGCATCGCTTCATACAAGTTCAAATTCAAATCAATTTAGGAACAGGAAAGGATTCAATCCAGCAATTAATCAAACGAAACAACTCGATTCAGCATTATCACGTTTAATTAGACGACAATCGGCTGCATGAAATCCCCAAAACAGAACATTCAACAAAAAAACAAAAACCTAAATCGATCACCTTCGAAACTGCATGCACCACAGTTGATCGATCACCACCGCCGAAGGAATCGATCAACTCGCCGAAAATCAGCGTCATGAGCGGCTGCGACACGCCATTCCCGATGGCTGAGATTGTGCCGACCACCATTAGAAGTATGTCGAGCTTGTCTGCAAAGGAAAACAGTTTATAAAACGGAACTTTCTCATCATCTTTCTTCTCCGGTGGCTTCACCGCCGCCGCCTGACCGTCGGCCATTATTCTGCGATTTAGAAATTTTTTTTACGAAACACTTTTCTCAAAACTGAAGAAACAATGATCAAATTTTGATGTGAAATATTAATCAGATCACAATTTATAAGTTGAGTGTGTTATATTTATAAATATATATACGTATAAAAGATTTGTTGGATGAATCAGTTATATAGCCGTCGTTATCTCTTTTATGTTAATTTTATTTCTAGAATTTCATGTGATATTTATACACTTTAAATTAGGTAGTTAAATGTGACAAAATCTAGCCACTGAAATACTTCAGATACGGAGTATAAAATAAAATATATGAATGTCACATTTTTTATTGTGTGGAATATTATAGTCAAAGTTCATTCAATTCTAGCCCTTCGTTCTTTGATTTTGGTGTTTCTATAAAGAAATATTATTGCCCAGGTTATAATAATAGTAATAGATCCATTTATTTACAAAATCTTTTTATAGAATTGAAAAATAATGACTGAGATTTCCTTCTCGTAATATATATATGTGGAGATAAGAATTAATCACAAATTTACGTATCTATGAAAGTCAATCACACGTTCCATGCACTAGATTGCGTTGCATTATAAATGTAGTTTATCTCATATGAACGATGTTTTAAAAATCGGACCGGACCTGCTGTTATGATAGGTTTGATCGTGAACCGGCATGTAGTCCAGTCTGGTTCAGCCTATAAAGCAGTTAGCATATCATACCGTTCTGAACTGTCAAAACCATCCAGTCGGGAATCGACCATTCTCTACTCTTGAAAATGTTTTTCAAATTTTTAAAATTTTGTGATTGATAGGATCAAACATATGACCTCTGCTAAACTTACCAACACCTCTATCTTGTTGTCTTGTTGTGGATCCCGAGGCATGAAATTTATCCGCAGCAGATCGAAATGTTAACAATTGGGGTGAAACAGTGGTTTTTGGACGGAACGGAGCTCCATCTGAGTCCGTTATGGGTTTCCTAATTTGCTACCAAACAAAGAGAAGAACATGGATAAAAAGCCTTAACCATGCTCTTGGTAAATTAAGTACTCCTACTAACCATGTCACTTTAGATTGGAGGAGTACTAGAAGGAAAAAAAATAAAGAATCCAAGCCCAAGAGAAAGTCATACTGAAGTAGTACATTCTATCAAATCTCTTATAAAAGTACGGAAATAATTTTTTTTGTATTCGAAGATTTAGTTAATAAATGAGATAAATAATTTAATTTTATGTGAATAAATAAACATGAGTTCATTTTATTGACCATTCATTAATGAAAATTCTTTCTTTAATAAATGTATAGAAATAATGATGCATGATATGTTGGCAACCTAATTCCACAGTGAATCAGTGTAGTCACAGTTTATTTTGTCCAATGAAATTCGGCTTTTTCATTATATTTTATTTTTTGAGGTGTACTTATAACCTTCATATTGCCATTCCAATTTAAATCTATTTCCTCTTAAAACTTATAACGCGTTTTTCCTATCCCAAAATTGTGGAATGATGGAAATGTTAGGCTAGATGTTCTCCTCTTTTTAACAGATGACACTATTGATGTATGCCCATTTTTGGTAGTATTTCACATGTGGTGTGACTTACCTCATTCTCAGCATTTGGCCCTTGTTAAATGCATCCTTCGTCCCATAAAATTTTTTAAAATGATTTATTTTTTGTGTTGAATGGATGAGAAAATATAATTTTTATATTAATGTGAGAGATTTTTTTCAAAAATGGAAATATAATATTTTTATAGAATAAAATCAAAAGAAACTAGACATTTTTTTATGGGATGAGTTAGCAATTAATCACAGCTCTCGGTAAAGATATAATAAAATTGTTGTTTGTTCAACAAATATGTTAACCACAAGGCACTTATGTCACTTAACTTGAAGGGTGTATTAAAGTTAAGGAACGAAAACCAAAACTTCATTTTTCTGGTTCCTTCAATGTTGGGCCACATTTTTTGGGTTAGGCTTATAGCCCACTAACCCACTAAATAACATGTGTACATAGCTTAATCAAGCAATTCAATACAATAATGAACAAATCTTCATAGAGCAATTCAATACAAACCAAATTCAAAATTTTACAATAGTGAACAAAGCTTCATCGAGCAATTCAATACAAGCCAAATTCAACCCACACATAATTATAAAATACTTCACACTTTCAACATTTGAATTATTGCACACCATCATAGTCAATTCAAACACAACATCATTCAAATATAATATCATATTCAACAACGATATTGAAGCTCGAAGGAGGAGAAATGTAACCTGCAACACAAGAAAAATAAAATTAAACGATACTACATTATAATGAGTTGAGCTTTATTAACACTTTAGCAAGGAATGTACCCTTTAGAGAAAGGTAAGATGCTGTTTTCATTGAGCACCAAAAGTGGTAGTAAGAATCAGTTATTCTCCAAAGGATCAATGCTCAACCTGTAAATTTAGCAATAATACAAAAGATTTCTCTTGTTATAAATACAAATAAATGAAAATAAAAACATAATGACAGGATTAGACTTTATGATTTTATTTTGCCAAGTAATTTTCAAGAGCTTATAAGCCTCAATTGAACCAATACCTTGTAACTGTGGGCACATAGGCAACAAAAATAGTAAAGATGTGTTTGGTTTGATGAGTAGTGCCTAATTTAAAAGGATCAAAGAATTATAAGAATTTGTAATTATTAATGATATCAAGAATGAAAATAAGAGCAAATACAACTACTAATTTGCAACTGCCAAGCGAATTTTTATTCTCGTTGCCACAAAAATTCAAATTCTACTATTTCAATGGAACATAAATAAAAGTTAGCTCAGATAATAGATTTTATTAAGAGTTTTGAAATATCTAATATCTAAAATTTCAATCCATCTTATTAAACAATGGATTAACTTGTACTAGTAAAAGCCTTCTTGAGAGTTCTGTTAGCTTTAATTATAAGACCAATTAAACAAGAATAAATCTAATACTAATAATAAAAAACGATTCTTTTTGTAATCAACCATCACCTGTAATGTTAGAGTAGAATCCTTATATAATTTACATCTTGGGAACATATTTGCCTCAGTAATTAGTAGAAGGAGATAAAGATGTGTTTTGGTTAAAAAAAGTATATATGAATAGGAAGCAAACACTACTTACAATTTGTCACATGAACTTAATTTTCTGTTTACTATCCAAAAACTTTACAATATATATAGGGTGTGTTCCAACTCTTTGATGTAAAATGATGGAATCATGGAACATTTATATTTTCAGTATTTATTTTGAGAAGTTTTATAGATAGATAATTATCCCCAGACATAATGGAAAATTTTCCTGGGCAGCTCATTTTCCCTTTTTCATTTTAATCCACAAAGGGACCACTAAAATATTATACACATATAGAAATCAATATTTTCTTATTACTCATTTTCTTACTATAAATTTGCAATTAAATGAAACTCGCCAAAACTAACGAATAAAAATGTGAGAAATGAGATACCTGGGTGAAGACTAGTATTTGAAACGAATTGTGGGGACATGGCGGACTTTGTGGAAATCCTGTCCTGCTGGTGATACCCTTTCGCTCAATTCCGGCATTTTCTTAATTACGAGAGTCTGAAGGGTAGAAATGCCACTCAATCCCTCTGGAACCATCTTCAGACAAGAACAGTCTGTGACTGTTAATTTAGAGAGAAGGGGCATGGCTCCTGCCTCCACTCTCCACACCTTCAACTTTGGTAAACCTAATAATAACAGCTTCTTGAGGCAACGAAAACTGTTTGCTGGGCATGTCATCTTCTCCCCAACAAATGATTCTTGATGCATTCGCAATATTATCAAGCAAGGAAGCTTTCCTAGTATCCCCATCGGATCATCCTCAATCTCACAACTATTCAGTACCAAACACTTAAGTTTCGAGCTCGACAAATCACTCTCGCACTTTGCTAGCGCCTTCGCTGATTTAGATACAATAGTCAAATCATAAAGATTGGGACATGTCAAAGCCTTCTCCAGCATTCGCTCACTTGTTAAGTCGCAACTTCCTTGAATGATTACTTGACAATCTTGTATCTTGTTCAAGTTCATAATGTCATTCATGATAGCTGACAAGCTTTCATTATCGTATATTTTTGCTGTAAAATATCGGAGATTCTTCATTCTGTCCATACATTTAAGTTCATGGCATCTACTATCAAGCCATTGTAGAGTCTCCAACTCATATACTCCCTCATCCAATCTTAGTCGATAATTTCTAATATTTTCATCTCCATAGATAGGAAGAATCAAGTGTTTTAATCGCAACATCTCCTTAAAAACATTTGGAACTTCAACATTCTTTGAAAAGTTCAAATCAAGGGTATCCATATATACCAAATTCTTCATGGAAGAGGGTAGCTTATCAAGTTCACATCTTTGTAAACGCAAACGTCTAAGGTGAACAAGTTTAGTGATTCCTCTCGGTAACTTTCCTCCTGCAAATTTGAATCTAAACAAAAATAGATCTCTCAGCAATTTGAATTTCTGAAAATCAACTATACTTTGTCGGGGGAACTCATCAACAAACGATCCTGTGAGATTGAATAATTGAACAGTCCTTATATGCTCGCTACTATCTTCTCCACAAGCAACTATATTCTCATGCTCGACTTCATTTCTGAAATGTATTGCCAGATGTTGTATCTTCATATGCGACGAAGCTTCCCGTAGTAAGGTACTAAGTTTCCCACCTTTATACTCCAAACTCAGCACACCAAAATGCTCCCTTTTTCCCAATTTCAAACATAGTTCTCTTACTACGTCATGAAGTTTGCATGTAGCATACTTTTTAGTTCTATCTACAACATCATAACCAAGTTTCATTTCAACTTGAACAATGGACCTGGAGGCTAACTCACTTAAGTACAGCTCAGCGATATCCATTAAAGTGTCATCCTTGTCTCCAATATTCTCATATGAAATCATGCCTTGTGCTATCCACATGCTATATAGATAGAAGCATATATGGTTGCATCCTCACCCAATATACCCAAATAGAGAAAGCAAGGCTTCAAATAATAGGGTAAACTTTCATAGCTTAAATTCAGCACTCCATCAATCCGCTCTTCAACTCCATATATGGCTGCTTTGATGTGCTCATTTACTGATTTCCACTCAACAATCGATTTTTTCTCTCTCAAGACCCCACCGAGTAAAGAAATTGCCAATGGCAAATAACCACATTTTTGTACCATTTCTTTCCCAATAATTTCAAATCTTTCTTCCAATGCAAAGTCTGCATATTAAAGTAATAATAAATAAATGATGATCGATTGAATAGTACAATTCTAAGATAGTAGCCTTACAAGTTTTTTAAATCTAAGTTACAAATTGCTCGAGACCTAAAAGTTCATTCAAAATATATGGCAAAATAAGCTTATACTACTCTATAATAAATTAAGCTTCAGTGCTTATGAGCACTTCAGAAATAATTTTATCAACTCAATTTATTTTTTAACAAATTATAAGCAATGGTAAAATTACAAAAATAGTTCTAGTGTGCTGTGTGTTCGAATATTTACTTTTGATTTCATTTCTTTATAATTTTATCTCTATTATGACTCTAATTAGTACTCCATGTCCCATTAGAAATGCAACATTTTCCTTTTTGGGTTGTCCCACTAAAAATGAAACGTTTCCTAAAATGGAAACATCACTCTCTCTACTTTTCCCTCTCTCTTACTTTACTCTTTCTTCATTAACTCACAAAACAACACTTGCATAAAATCTTGTACCGGAAACCAAATATTTCATATTTATTGGGACGGAGGGAGTATTTCGCTAGCTTATAAGCTCAATTATTGAGATATTTTTTATAATTTCAAATCTATTGATAATAGGGATATTGACCCATCTATTATGACTCTAATTAGTATTTCGCTAGCTTATAAGCTCAATTATTGAGATTTTTTTTATAATTTCAAATCTATTGATAATAGGGATATTGACCCCTAATATCATGGATCTTTCAAAAAGTTGATTTTTCCACGAACATTTAATTCGTCAAATAATATCACGAACTTTACCCGAGTTTGTTAATTTCCACTGACGAAAAAATTACGGCAAATAATAACATGATACGGATTTTTTTCATAATTGCTTGAGAACAACTTCGATAGCTTCAAGTTCTTCAATCTTTAAGGATAGTTTTTCTTGAAAACTCCCTCCAAAATTATTCTTCAATCCATTAATATAGCCGTGAATTTTTTCGCCATTGGGAAACAACAAACTCGGGTAAAGTTTGTGATATTATTTGTCAAATTAAAATTTCGTGGGAAAAAACCCAACCTTTTGAAAATTTCATGATATTAGGGGCCAATATCGCTACTGGATCGATCGGTTTGTCTGAGCCTCTTTGTTTAATTCGGTCAGATTCACACATTTAAAACCATGGACTAATGAGTTGCCATCAGTGAGAATCAAGGATCCTAAAATGGAAGGGGCGAAATAAAATTTATCAAAAGCTAACGAAGGAGGGAGGAGCGACGTCAGGAGCTATAAGAGACTATGGAAAATTTACATCCGGGGTCCATGGTAGCTGGTGTGGAGGGGCGGTCGCCCCCTCCTGCCCCCTAGGATCTCCCATTGGCGGCCATGAGTAGGAAAATAAGCTCGTTCGACCATGAACCACAAGATGACCAACCATTTTTAAAATTTTTAAACATTTAAAAATAGTAATTTGTGCCTCGTAAGATTTCAGTCATCCGTTTATCATGAAGAATGTATATCAGAGCTTAACCACTACACCACAAACATAAACATATTAGAACATTAAAAACTTGAAATAATCTTATTAAAAATAATATTTTTATCTAAACTAAATAATAATTTGTATTTGATTATATATTCATATAAAATACTACTCCCTCCATTCCAAGGAAGATAACATCTTTCTTGGGTGACACAAGATTTTATACAACTTTATTTTATATGTTAAGTGGAGATAATACAACAACGAAGGAATAATTAAAGTAGAGATAAAGATGTTTCAAATTTTAGTAATGAGTCATTTTGATTAGGATAACCAAAAAGAAAAATGAGTCATCTTCGGTGGGACGAAGGGAGTAATTTTGAGACATAATGTCTCTATGCCATAATACCTTTATGTTTTTATTTTTATTTTTATCATAAGTATAATTTATATTTTGAGGGGGGTGTTCTTCGAGCTTATACAGAGGTCGAGGAAGAAGCTGGGGTTGAGGGGAGGGGGGGGGGGGGAGCGGATGAAGCGGAGGATTTCGATGACGCCACCGAATAGGCGGTGGCAGTGTTTTTTTTAATTTTTATAAAATTTTCGTTGTATAATTTTCCCCTATCTATAATACAACGAAGATTTGGATTACATTTTTTTATGTTTTACGTGTTTTTCTAATTATTATTGTCTGATAATTTTTAATCGAATTTAACAAAAATAAACAAATAAATAATAAATATTGTGATTTGTGGCCGTGGAATAGGGCTAGACAATTGTTTTTTAAGCTGTGGACAACTTTTGTGGTTGTGAAAACCGGAAGAGATCAATTATTACATTATATATTATAGTATTTCCTAATGCATTATTGTAAAGTGGACTCATAATAATCATAGGCCTTTTCGTAATAATCTTTTTGGAAATGCTAATTAACTAATACAATTACGTTTCTCGTGAAGAGTTAACACAATTATTTAAATTAAAAATAATAAAGAGAGGAAATACTAGAGAGAGTAATATAAAACTGACCTGGAATGTTTCCATGCTGAAATGCTTTGTTTTTGAGTAGTTCCAAAGCAGCATTCATATGTAAGAGCCCATGTTTCACTGCCAATCCAATCTCTGCAACCTTTTGTTCCCGTGTTGTCACCAATATTTTGGTCTGCAAATTTTGGACAACGAATGGATGCTTCAACTCCTCCCAATGAGAAAGCTCCCAAAGATCATCCAAAACAATGAGACATCGCTTCTCTCTTTGTATCTCACATAGTCTCTCTATCAACTCTGAGTCGCTCGGACTTGGAATCTCCACCCTTATTCGTGGCTCATCGCTCAGACTTGAAACACTCCTTTTCTTCTCTAGCTGCCTCAGAACATCCTCCCAAACTGATCGACTCTCACATTGCTGAGTAATGCAAACCCACGCCGAGAGGTCAAAGTCGGTCGTCTCGTTGTAGAGCTTCTTTGCAATTGCGGTCTTGCCTGAGCCTCCCATTCCCCACACTGATATAATTCGATGCTCTGTATCTTTCCCTAGGTGATGAACAAGCAGCTTCACCTCATCCTCCATGCCTAGAAAGCAATCTCCCATCTCCAAATAGGGGAAAGTCTTCCTTGACATATTGTTTCCAGTCGAGCTTTCCCCCTCTCCTTTCGGATTGATGAGTATGCTCCGTGTTATGCCTTTTTCCTGCATATCCTTATTTATTCTCTCCAGGTTTGATGTAATTTGTGAAATCTCGGACCCTAATTGGTGGAGTGAGTAGCAATCTGTCAAAATGCAGGAATATTTGCGGACGAACTGCTTGAGGCCTCTTCTCCTTGAAGAAACTTGATAAGCTGCATGTCTTTCAATGGCGGATTCGGATCTGTAGACGAGATCTCTGATCTCGGAGATCCAATTGGAGATGGTACTGCTTTCATGACGTCTTTTGTCAGCGTCTTGGAGGAAACACTTCATCTCCTTGAGCTGCGACTGGAGCTCTTTCACTTGATTGCCCACACCAGCTAAAAACCTTCCCTCTTCCAAGAGCAAATCACGGATAGTTTCGAGAGCAATTGACACCACTGCTTCTGCCATTGCAACAATTCCAAGCTTTGATTGTTTAGTCAACGGCACTCAGATGTGAAAAAAGGAATGAAAGAAGCATGTTAAGAGAAGACTGTTTAAACATACTAGTACTAGCTTGCATTGGTTAGTTGAAACTACTGAAACTGAAAGAGACATGATTTCCAGCTACCATTGCCACAGATTAAACATACAAAATTAATTAGCATGTCATTATTGGCTTGCTCAATTTGTCTACTAGTGCACATTTTTTATTATCCATTTGTTAGCGGGTCATTAGTGGCTTGCTTAACTTGTCAACTATAGTACACATTTTCTTACTATTATCCATTTGTTAGCAGGTAATTAGTGGCTTGCTTAACTTGTCAACTAGTACACATTTTCTTATTATGCATATGTTAGTAGGTAATTAGTCGCTTGCTTAACTTGTCAACTAGTACACATTTTCTTATTATCCATTTGTTAGTAGGTAATTAGTGGCTGGCTTAACTTGTCAACTAGTACATATTTTCTTATTATCCATTTTTTAGCAGGTAATTGGTGGCTTGTTTAACTTGTCAACTAATACACATTTTCTTATTATCTACTCCCTCCGTCTCATTAAATATACAACATTTGCTTTTCGGCACATGATTTTATATAGTGTTGTTTTGTGAGTTAATGAAGAGAGAGTAAAGTAAGAGAGAAGAAAAAGTAGACAGAGTATTGTTTCTATTTTTAGAAACGTTTCATTTTTTATGGGACAGATAAAAAAGGAAAACGTTTCATTTCTAATGGGACAGAGGGAGTATTTGTTAACAGGTCATTAGTGGCTTGCTTAAGTTGTCAACTATTAGACACATGTTCTTTTCCATTTTGTTTTTTATTTCAATACTCGCCAACAACTTTTCTTTTCTTTTTTCTAGAGTTGGAAAATATGTCTACAATTAGAATCATACGGCTGTATATGAATCACAAGTAATTTCAGGCTGTTATATTATATGAATCTTGCATCACATAGCAAGTCTAAGCCACACACCCTGTTAAGGGCCTTTTCCCTTAACGGCGATCGGTGGCTGTTGCTCGGCGATCTAAACGGCCCGGCGCCCTAGCACAGGGTCGGTGGAAGACGTAGCTTCGAGTTGTGCGCAGGTTCTTTCCGTCGGACAACGCAATAACTAGAGTTTGTAGAGAATTCAACAATATGTTGGGCAGATAATATTTTCATTGATTGATTGAATGAATTTGATGACAATTGCCCTATTTATAGACTAAGGAAAATAAAATACCTAACTTATTGAATAAGAAACAAAGATATAGAAAAGATATGGTGAAATAAAAGATAACTAAATAATTGAGATTTCCTAAGATATGAGATCGTATAACTCCCCCACGGTTGAAATCCACGTTGTCCTCAAGGTGGAAAACACGAAGCAACGACGATAGTTGAAAGCAAAATCTTTGGTGAGGCGTCTCCTCCTGGATCAAACACACACCGAACAGCTGAGCGTCTCCCTCCATCACCTCCATAAAAAATCAACAAAGACAGACTGATGTGGTTGTCCAAATTCAATGCTAAAATGGAAAGCTCTGCCACACGCCCCTGAATGATCAAACACGGCTTGTTATTTCGCTGAGGGATCAACCTTGCACCGGCGTCGAGCGATGGTAAACGAGGATTCATGCTTGTAATATCAATGACATTCAAATCCCCGTTAAATTTCAGAGTAGTATTGAAGACAACATGGTTTGCAGGCATGTGTAGCTCAATCAATGCGAAAGGTCCTTGTGGCAAACAAGCACTTGCTTACTTCTTCATGTGGCAGCTCCTTCTTGCTATCACGTGGATTCGGTTTTGCCATTTGCGTAGTAAGAAATTCACCCTTTTGATTGCTGAAACTGACACATATATCAGGATCGAATGCGCGCGCAGTGATCATTTTGATCATCCTAAATATATCAATATCTTCATCATCTTTACTCCCAACTAAACCTTTCGATTCTATTCCATTCTCTTTCAATTTGTCTTCAACAATGCCCTCTTCCACCCCAACATCAAGAAGGCAAGGCACAACTTTTAACAAACCATATTCATCAGCATTGTGAAGATTTTTTTGCCACTCCTTCTTCCTTGAACTCGGGACAACTTGTGAATGACCATTGGAGGCCAACAATGGAACTGTCACGGACGGCGGGTGCAAGGGCGGGGAAGGTCTTGGAGCGGAGTAGGGCAGCAGCTCCAAGGGCGGTGCTGGGGCTGGCGATCTGATCGCGGCAATGGCGGCGACGACTGGTAGGGTTGGTGGATCTGGTATACAGCAGGGGTTGCCATTAGAGGTGGTTCCCCACACGAAGGCTGGCACGCTTGGGGTTGATCGGATTTGGTGCGGTGTCGTGGTGAATCCGCTGACTCATTGGGCACTAAACCGAGAGGCCCAAAAGAAGCCTCATTATTTCTCGATGGAGTATATGTCCTCTTTCGGAGCGGCGCGGAAACATTTGGTTGATCAGGATCGGGCTCGGGCTGCGGCGACGATCGGAATTTGCTAAACCGACGATTTGTGGCACCGACCCAAGTTTCCATCCTATCAAATGCTTCCAATAAGAGGTCTATTTTGCGTTAATCGGGTCCTCCGCTTTGGTGGCTGAACGAGGGTGATATTGAGGCTGCCACGAACGATATCGTGCATAGGATTCTCGCGGCTGCAGGTCTGAATCCGGGTCCATATATGGGTCAATATACGGTGGTGGACCGCAGCGATCAATGCGTTGTACGGGTTGATCATAATCCGAACATCCTCGCGATGCACAGCGAGGCGGTGGTTCCCAACAAGAGGGCTGCCGCGATGGTGGTGGGTCGTAGGGTTAGAAACTCGGCAGTGGTCGGATTCCGGGAGGATCCCAACAGATGGGGTGGCGGTTTTGGACCGATCCCATGTGGTGAGGCGGTGCTCGCCGGTGACTTGTCGGCGTGCGATGGTTATGTATTGCGCTGTAATTGTGTGGCGGCTGATCATAGGGTGGAAAACCTGTGGATTGCGGCTGTCCGGAGGTTCCCAGCTGGTTGAACGCTGTGGTTGGACCGACTGGTAGGGACAAAACGGCTGCGCAGGCTGAGGAAGGCCGTATTGACGACGATGATAGTTGACGTAGTCGTACGACATGGTGGTGGTCTGACTTCGACGCGGCGCGCGGGAATCCTTCCCGTTGGGGTTGCAGAAGTAGAGTTGTCCGGCGGCTAGAGCTCGGCGGACAGGCGGGACTCGACAACCCAAGCAGTCGTTGTGCGTGGAATGTTTACCGTCGGGCAGCGGTGTAGCTTCGGTTCGAGATGGTGGGAGGGTGAGATCACGATGAAAGCACCAGTTGGTAAGGGCCTTTTCCCTTAATGGCGATCGGCGGCTGTTGCTTGGCGATCTAAACGGCCCAGCGCCCTAGCACAGGGTCGGCGGAAGACGTAGCTTCGAGTTGTGCACTGGTTCTTCCCGTCGGGCAACGCGATAACTAGATTTTGTAGAAAATTCAACAATATGTTGGGTAGATAATATTTTCATTGATTAATTGAATGAATTTGATGACAATTAAATAGACTAAGGAAAATAAAATACCTAACTTATTGATAAGAAACAAAGATATAGAAATAAAAGATATGATGAAATAAAAGATAACTAAATTATTGAGATTTACTAAGATATGGGATCGTATCACACCCATATAGTAGACTATACAAAATCCTCAAACTAACATCTAAAGATCACAAGTAGCAATACAAACGAGAACCCATGAAGCAAATTATAAACTAAACCAAAGTCATTAAAATCGAATGTGACTCTATCAACTAGCCATGAGGATTCAGTTGCATGAGATGGAGACATGTCATATATATTTGATCATGCAAGCTTGATTTAAGGGGATTGAGACGGCACCACAAGTCCTCGTATATCAAAATATCTCCTCTTGAAAGAGTTTACTGATGCAATATTGTCTAGTTGCAGGCAACACAAACCCATTCATATCATGTGAACAAAAAAAGAACATTGCAGCAATGCAGGCAACACAAACCCACTCAGCAAGAATTTGAGTTTCCAACATATTACTACTCCCTCCGTCCCGATTAATTGTCACTCTTTGACCGGACACGAGTTTTAAGAAATATAAAAAAAGTTGGTTGAAAAAGTTAATGGAATGTGTGATCCACTTTTTTATATTGGTTTTATAATAAAATGTGAGTGAAGTGAGTTAGTGGAATGTGAGACCTACTTACCATTTATTGTAAAAAATGAAGTGTGACAATTATTGAGGGACGGACGTTAAAAAGTGACAATTAATTGGGGACGGAGGGAGTATTATTTAGTCTTATTTTCATGATTATTAGAAATTGATTTGATTTGATTTTATATTTGATAATAACTAATCATAAAATAAGTACTTCATCGGTTCCACTATAAGCGAGTCGTAATAGTCTTTGAAAGTAAATGAAAAGGCTAAATTTTGGGATAATAATACTGAAATAAGTGTATCCAATTCAACATAATCGAATCACGCACATTAAGGTGGATATACACTTTATATGAGCAAACATAGTGAAATTGTTATTTGTTTGACGGATAACAACCAAAGCACTTATGCCACATGAAGGGAGCATTGGAACAGAGGAAAGAAAATCAAAAGAATTAAGGACCAAGATAAGTCATTCTAGGTATAAATTCAATCAAATAATCTATTATCCTATAAAGGATAATGACTGATGGAACACCATGTGAAATTTATGAACATATACTATGTGACCATGAATTGAAGTTGTTGTACGACAAGGTGTTCCTTCGAGTGCGATGCTTGTGGCAACTTAGACAGGGGGAGTTTCTACTACACATGCACCACGGATGATTATCAGTATTGAATCCAAAAAAAATTATATGCTTCTCACATTACCAAGAGAAAAGCAAAAGACAAAGACATAGAGATTAAAAAAAGAAAAGAAAAAGGATATTCTATTGTGGAACGTAACCCACAATGCACACTGATCAACGCACGAACTCAACCGTGGCCCAATTTTGTAGTTGGCCTTATATGTAGTATTGGAAAAGCAAAAGGGAAAAGGAAAGGAAAAGGAAAAGGAAAAGGAGATTGTTTTGAGTGAATAATTGGTTACTTCAAAAAAGTATTTGGGTATTTAAATGTCTGTCCAGACAAGCACACACATAGAGTGACATATTTGAGAGGGACAAAATATAGGTGATACGGAGCTGACCTCGACAATGTGCAGGGAGATACAAGAGAATGAGGAGGAACGGGAGAAGGAGAGCGAGGAGTCGGAACTGGAGGAAAACGCACCAGTTTTCGCGACGGAAGAGGAAGAGCCGAGGCCGCCCAAAGCTCAAGCGATCAATGACCGACCTCGGCGACAACACAAGCCGCCGGTGAGATATGGCGATTTCGTGTCACGGTAAAGAGGCGCGCAAGAGCTTCGTTATTTTACTTTCTTTTTACTTTCACGTTTTGGACTATTTTAATTAAATATTAGAGTCGAGCCCAATAAGCATTTTTCCTGGTTTTCTTGGTGATTCTTTCCCGGATCGCAAAAGAGGGTCGAATCATCTAGGGTCCTTAGAATATAAAAGCGGAGCTTTGTTATGATTTGATTAATCAATGAAATAACCTTAATTTTCCTATCTTTGTTTTTCGTCTCTTTCATATTGTCGCAACCCTAGTTACCGGATTTGATCTCGGGGAGAGCCCGTGACGTCCACAAAACCAACCTCGTCGTCGACATCTCATCGTCGCCGACACTCGTTAAGGGGAGAATACCCTTAACAAATTGGCGCTTTCATTGTTGTACTCATGACAAATTCTCAGACGGGCGTGGGAAGAACGGATCCGATGTGTTCCCTTCCGGTGGTAACCGCGCCGGTAGTGTCCCAACTAATGGATTCGCAGTCCTTGGATCAAGCAAAGACCATGTTAGAGCATCTAGTAGCAAGTATGGCTCGTTTTGAGGCACGTATGGATGCCTTTGACCGTCGGCCGTCATCATCACGCTACCCTCATCGGCCGAATCCAGACCCGCCGTACAACATCCCTTCCACCAGATCCATGGAAGCATCGTTGCCAATCACTCCCTCGTTCTCGGCCGTGAGCGTTGCCATTCCATCTCTACCTCTCTCGGCCAGCGCCGCCCCGTTTTTAGGATTTCATGAGGGTTTTTGCCCTAACCCTAATGGGCCACCAGGGTTTTCGAGGGCTCAACCACCACAGCCTTCCAACCGCTGGCAGTCGTCGTGGGATCTTCCGCCGCGTCAACCTCAGACGTGGGATTCATGGGGGGAACCGTCCGCCTCAGGAATTACCGTTCCAGACGACCGGATCGGCGTGGGACTTGCCTTCTGCACGGCAGCTTGGAGGTGCAACTGCCTCTGACAAAACTAAAGGGCTGACCATGAAGCCACCACGCTTTGACGGCTCGAATGCGGTAAGTTGGATCTCTAGGGTGCAATTTATTTTGATCATTTCATGCTTCCGGAGGAACATCGCTTACATTATTCTGTTATGTTATTTGATCCTCCAGTGGCGGATTGGATCTTCAATTATCGGGAGAGTAACCCGGTGGTAAAGTGGTATGAGTTTCAGGAAGATGTCCGGCGCCATTTCGATCCCAAATGCTTCGTGGATTATTTTGGAGTGATCGCGAAACTGAGTCAGACTAGATCGTTGGAGAATTATAACACCGAATTTGAGGGAATGCTGAATCGGGTACGCGTGGTTCTGGAATCACGACTGGTTACACTATATATGGAAGGATTGCAGCAACCGGTTCGTAACCAGGTGAAGTTTCTGTATCCCCAATCGGTGGCAGCAGCAATTGCCTTGGCAGTTGAGTTTGATGCAGTCATAGAGCACCCACCCCTCGGTTGCACCACCATCTTAGCGACGACCGTGGCAGCCTCGTGAACCACGACAGCAGCAATCGTCGCCACACTCAGAAGAGCTGCCAAACTTAAGCCAGCGGCCAGGTCGCCCGAATCAACCACCAACAAAGGGGTTGGACTTCACCGGGTTGCCAGTTATTCGGCTGGGTTTAGGGTATTTTATGTAAATCAAATAGTTGACTATGTTACTCTAATATTTCGTGCATTTTTAATTAAACCATTTGTACATGTCAAATAATAATTCAAATTTGACTATCTTTTGTTAATTGATTTTTGTACGTATGGAATGGGGTTGTTGGTTTATTAATTCATTTGTAAAAAGCCTAATTTATGTTATATGTTTTCTTGGCAGGAAGTGCTAAATATTGCATGAATAATGATTAAAAAAAGCACCCAATTGTGGAAGGAATCGCATGTTATAAGGAAAGAAAATAATATTTTAATTGGTGTTAATATCTATTCCCAAAAGAGAAGAAAAAGGAGGCGAGACTTTAGGGAAAATTGACGACTAATTATAAGAAACTTGGGGTAGAAGAAAAGAAAGATATAAAAAGGAGGGATTGAGAGGAGCGCCGCAGGAGAGATGACCTAAGGAGAAAAGTAGACGGTGATATTGAAAAAATTGAGAAGAAAATTGGAGTGATTACTTGGAGAAGTCAAGAAATCAGGAGGAGGAATCATCAAGTCAAGCATCATCCTCTCCAAATTCACTCCATGGTTTCTAGGGTTTCATCTCCATTTATCATTATTCTTAGTTTAATTATGTTAGGCTAGGAATCTTATGTTACTCCAAACAAGCAGTATGACATTTTGATTTCGTGATTTATTCTATGCTCGTTTCTATCTCATGTTTGTTATTACTACTTATTTGATTGAATGAATTTATTACTCTAGGTGCATCTTTAGTGATAATTCTATAGTCTTGATTTAATGCCTCTTTAGCTTGAATTGAGATGGATTGTGGTAGTAATGAATTATCAATTGGAATTGTTTAGATGACAACTAGATAATGGATTTTGATCTTAATTGCAACTGTACTTTGAATCTCTCGCTTCCGTAGGGTTCTTAGGATTTTTGAAATTGGTTTAAAGAGTAAGTGTTTAACTATTCTTTGACTAGTTGATGTTTAGCATGTTTAGTGGTTGCATGTTGATTTATTTTAAATTGTCCCGAACGTATGAGATAGATTTGAATCCATAGGATAAATCTGTGTCTTGTCGGCAAATGTTTGGAGTAACAATTGTCTCACTTGTGTTAATTTGAATTCATCTTTATTTTCATTGTTTTGAGAAAGCAAATCTTCAAACAAAAACCTTTATCTTTAAAGTTTTTATTTTATTTTATTTGGAGTTAAACAAGCTTACCTTCCCTGCGGATCGACACCTTAAATTACTATACACGAAGCTGTATTCTTGCAGTTAAGTGGTAATATTAGGGATAATTTTGTGAACCTGAGTGCGAATCTATTTTGACTTAAAAGACCTAAACTTACACATCAGTGGGGAACATCGTTGGTATGTTCATTTGCTAGCGTCGCGACAGCTTTACAGATACAAGATGAACAGTTTACAGTTACCTTGCATATTCTTCCTGTTCACGGTCCGGATGTAGTTTTGGGACTGTCGTGGCTTCGCTCTTTGCAACGGGTGACGAATGATTATGTGAAGGGCACTATCGAGTTTGTAAGGGATGGTCTGCCGGTGTGCTTGAAAGTAGATCCCCCGGTACCGCATGAGGTGTCCTTGCGAGTGGCAGCGTCCCTGCTGTTACAGTGGCGAGGCGCAGGTATTTGAGCTGCTGCAATTACCAGTACAGCCGTGGCGTCGATCGAAGTGTTTCCCAAAGATCTGCTGGAAGCAAAATTGGGGGTATTGGAGAAAAACCGTGCAGTGTTCCAGCTTCCCACAGGCATGCCCCCGGAACGCACGTTCGATCACATGATTCATTTGCTTCCCAATTCAAAGCCGGTTAATGCCAAACCTTACAGATACTCGTACTTTCAGAAGACAGAAATAGAACGTCATGTGAAGGAGATGTTGAACACAAGAATCATCAGACGGAGCGATAGTCCGTTTTGGTTCCCGGTTTTATTAATCAGAAAGAAGGATGATTCATTACGATTTTGTATCGATTACAGAGCACTCAATACTGCCACGGTACCGAACCATTTTCCAATAGCCACAACGGATGAATTGTTCGATGAGCTTGGGGTAGCTCGGATCTTCACAAAGTTGCACCTTCGCGCGGGGTACCACCAGATCCGCATACATTCAGAGGACGTGTTTAAAACAGCATTTCGCACACATGACGGACACTTCGAGTTTTTGGTCATGCCATTCGGATTGACGAACACTCCCTACATTCCAGCCGCAATGAATGGCATATTTCGGCCCCTTCTGCGACAATCAGCCATTGTCTTCTTTGCTGACATCCTCATCTACAGCCCGACTTTGGAGGACCATACCACTAACTTACATGAGGTGTTTTCTATCCTTGCTTCGCATAGCTTCTTTGTAAAATTGTCCGAGTGCACCTTCTGCACCTATTCTGTTGATTGTTTAGGCCACTTGTTTGAGGGCGGACAGTTGGGGGTGGACCCGAGCAAGATAGAAGCAATGGTGGCATGGCCTACCCCATCGACGATCAAACAATTGGGGGGATTTCTGTGCTTGACAGGATATTACAAAAGATTTATCGCTGGATACGCGTCCATTGCAACACCCCTGACCGAATTACTTAAGAAAGAGGCATTTGTGTGATCGCCAAGAGCATAACAGAGTTTTGTGGAGTTAAAATCAGCAATGACGTCAGCACCGATATTGCGTTTACCGGATTTCTCAAAGACTTTTTATTTGGAAACCGATGCGTCAGATTTTAAAGTATGAGCGGTTTTGCTACATCCTCTGGCATTCTTCAGTAAAAAGCTCGGTCCTAGGCGGAGGCGGTGCAGAAATGAAGACAATATATGTTGGGACGGGAGTTTGTAATCAGAAGTGATCAGAAAAGCCTAAAAGGGTTGCTGCAACAAATTATTCAAATGCCAGATCAACAGTTATTTGTGCGTAAACTGATGGGATATAAGTTTCGCATCGAGTATAAGACGGGTGCGTCGAACAAAGCTACGGATGCCTTGTCTCGCCGCGATATGGAGGTTCAAGATGCAGCAGCTGCAACGTCGATGCTTGCGTTGGTGAGTCACCCAATACCGGGCTCGTCTATTTCGGCCGTCGCATCGTTGTTGCCACGACTTCAGCGGTTAAGGAAGCTCTCATTCATGAACACCATAGTACTCCGCTGGTCGGTCATCCTGGGGTGGATCGCACATTTCGCCGATTGGCCGATTCGTTCTTTTGGAAGAATATGTGGGCTGACGTCAAATGGTTTGTCGAGGCTTGCTCTGAGTGTCAAACAACTAAGTATTCGACCCAAAAGCCTGCAGGGCTTCTGCAGCCTTTGCCTGTGCCATCTCAAGTCTGGGAAGACGTATCAATGGACATCATCACGAGTTTGCCTCAGTCTCGGGGTTATACAACAATCTTGGTTGCGGTGGATCGTCTTTCAAAATATGCACACTTTGCTCCTCTCCCGTCGAGATTTGATGTGTGGAGAGTGGCGAATCTCTTTATTGACACTGTGGTCAAACACCACGGGTTCCCGAAGACGTTGGTGTCCGACCGCGATCCTCTTTTCCTGAATGAAGTATGGGAGCATATGTTGAACCTCAGTGGGACGAAGCAACACTTTACCACAGCGTACCATCCAAAATCTGATGGCCAGACGAAGGTCCGAAATAGGTGGTTAGAACAATACTTAAGGGCGTTTGTGGCTGACAAACCATCGAAATTGGCTAATTTCCTACCGTGGGGAATTAACATTGAATTACTTTTATCACAAGGGCTTAAGGACTTCCCTGTTTCATGCTCTATATGGTCGGGAGCCGTCCGCGCTAATAGCAGCGCCTCCGTCCGCAGCTACACCGCCAGATGTGGCAAAATACATCAGGTAGAGGGGCGAATTAATTGTCGCACTTCGGAAGAATCTGGAAACCGAATGCATGCAGCAGCGAATCGCCATAGATGACATCTGGAGTTCGCGGTGGGCGACCGGGTGTTACTGAAATTACAGCAATACCGCCAGCACTCGGTGGCACGACAGATTTCGGCAAAATTAGCGCGACGTTTCTATGGTTCTTTTGAAATTCTGGTAAGGATTGGCCAAGTGGATTATCGTTTGAAGTTGCCGGAGGGTAGTAGGATCCACAATGTGTTCCATGTGAGCCTCTTGAGCCCATTTGTTGATGGGGTCGGATAGGGAAACGACAGAATTTCCGGTGATATTTGCAAGGGTACATCCAATTGCTCGTCCGACGCGATTATTGGATAGGTGAGTGGTGTGGTATGATGGTGCTTCGTGAGAAGAAGGGAAATTGCAGTGGAGCGATGATAGGGGTACAACGCAAACGTGGGAGCCAATGTCTCTCATTGAGAAACATTTTCCCGAACAAGGAGCATTCTAAGAAGGGGGGAGTTGATACGGAGCTGACCTCGACAATGTGCAAAGATATACAAGAGAATGAGGAGCAACGAGAGAAGGAGAACGAGGAGTCAGAACTGGAGGAAAACGCACCAAAGCTCAGGCGATCAATGACCGACCTTGGCGACAGCACAAGCCGCCTATGAGATATGGCGATTTCGCGCGCAAGAGCAGCACTTCGTTATTTTATGTTATTTTGCTGATTAGTATTTTGGATATTTTTACTTTCACGTTTTGGACTATTTTAATTAAATATTATAGTCGAGCCCAATAAGCTCTTTTCCTCTTTTCCGGGTTTTCTTGGTGATTCTTTCCCGGATCACAAAAAGAGAGTCGAATCATCTAGGGTCCTTAGAATATAAAAGGGGAGTTGTGTTATGATTTGATTAATCAATGAAATAACCTAATTTTCCTATCTTTGTTTTTCATCTCTTTCATATTTCCGCAACCCTAGTTACCGGATTTGATCTCGGGGAGAGCCCGTCACGTCCACAAAACCTCGTCATCGACATCTCGTCGTCGCCGACACTCGTTAAGGGGAGAATACCCTTAGCAGTAGAGAAGGAAAGCAAATAGAGAAGGAGGAGGAAATGGAGATGGTCGATCATTGGAGCCACGAGTAAACATAATATTTGGTCCATTGCCTATAGATGCAGCTTCCGTGGAACGATTAGTGTAACAACTTATAACGACGACAGTGGTGATGGTGAAGATGATGATGATGAGCAAATGCCCAGCATCATAAGTCATCCAAGTCATCCCAACCATGAGTTGAAGTTGTTGAAGAGAAGGTCCTCCTTCGATTGCAATGCCTGCAGATCCACACGCAGAGGAAGTTCCTACATGTGCACCACAGATGCTTGTGGGTGTCGGGCCACCAGAGATGAGCTTCCTTGCCTCAAATTCTCAAAAGGGAAGACCATCATCACTCTCTTTCTCTATGTTATCGTGTCCCACCAGAATATATGAAATATGGCTACAAATGTGATTTATGCATCAAATATCTTCCACCCCACTGGTGGATATATCATTGTGAAGCCTGCGGATATATTCTCCACATCAATTTTGTCTTCAACCGGTCTGACCTATGTGGGTTTGTGATGCACCTGAGATGCGTACAAGGGTTTACTAGCATTACAGATGCAAATGATGAGCAAAGGTGCAACATCATATATCATCCAAGTCATCCAGACCATGGACTGAAGTTGTTAAGGAGAAAGTGTTCCTTCAAGTGCGATGCTTGCGGCACCACACTCAAAGGGAGTTCCCACACATGCACTGCAGATGATTGTCAATATTGAATCCATGAGAGTTGTGCTTCCTTGCCTCTAAGCTTCAAAAAGGAAGAGCACCATCACTCTCTATCTCTATCCTTTCACGTCCCATATGAATATCTCATTTTTAACTTCAAATATGGTGTGTGCACAACTTTTTGCCACCCAACTATTGGATATATCATTTTTGAATTTGCAGATATATTGTCCACGTCAAATGCGCCTTCAACAAGCCACCTCGCCTCACTGAGTATGTGCTACTACTACACTTTATATTTCTGCAACATTCATTCTTAGATTATCCTTCATTTTCTTCTTATGTCCAACAAAAATATTGGGAAAGACATGATCCGCTTTCCATTGAATGAGGTGGCGGAGGAACTAATTACACCGTTTGTTATGAGACATGTCGGAAGAGGAACATTGATACCACCCATCATCATCCCTGCTGCTGCTGATGCGTTGGTGAATGTGAAATATAACTTCTTTCATCACCATCATCAGCTCACTTTAGTCTCATCCTCACCTCAAAACCTAGAAGAAGAACAAGACAGAAGAGAATTATGGAATAAGATCAGAACTAATATGTGACGGTTGCATCACTCCTATATCTTCATCATCAACTAGTAGTAAATGCTACTACTATATGAGTTGCAGTGAATGTAAATACAATCTTCACGTGTCCTGCTTTCAATTGCCACCTCGCGTCCCGTCTCTTCCACTCCACCACCACCAAGATGATGATGGTCACCACCTAATCCTCAAATCTTGTGACAAACTTCAACCTTGAAACTACCAATATTGTAGTGTCTGTAAGTATAATATGAATGGGTTGTTTTACATTTGTGAAAAGTGCGACTTTCAAGTAGATATCCAGTGTGCTTGTATGCCGGATACCATACACCACGCAGCTCACCCGCTACAACTCCTCAAGCATGTGACTAAGCCGAGTCTACGCAGAGATATCAATTCATGGCGCTTGTCATGTGCTGCTGGCTGTGTCATTGGTAATGGCATACCTTTAAATGATTATTACAAGTGCTCCAGCAACACATGTGATTTCATTGTGCACGTTAGATGCGCTGTGCTGCCTGCGTCAATCAGCAGCCGTAGATGGGACAAGCACCACCAGTTGTTGTTGGCGCACGATGCTACTGTAAACCGTCCTGGCTATTTCTCCTGTGATCAATGTGAAACACAAATGAATCCCAGGAGTTGGATGTTTCGCTGCCACACCTGCGATCTCTCCTTCCATCCACGATGCTTTCAAACTACATCAGGCGAGTATAGAAACACCAAGTTGGGGGCAGGAATATGTGAATCCCGCAACCCAACCACACTGTCTCACCTTTCAACTTCTTACCACAAAACGCCGTTGCAACATTTGTGGTTGGGATAGGCATGAAATGCTAGGTTTTACTGTGCATCATGCAACTTCTTCATTTGTTACTACTTCTGCGGTGAAGACATGATCGCAAAGGGGGACTTGAAGGCCATCGATTGAGAGAAATTATGTGTTTCAGATCATTCATTTAGTACTATGTCTAGAATGATGATGCATATATATGTTGTTTACCTCTTTTACATGTTCTAATATTCTCGTTTCCTTTTCGTCGATGATTGAGTCACACAAAAAAATGAACTCCCAGTTGACCTCTGAACTCAAACATTAACCACTCTTTAGTTAATATATACACATGCTAAAGTTGTACATTATTAATTACTAGTGTTAACCCACGCGACACTAAATTCTATTAATTTGATATTATGAATAAATTAAATAAAATGAAAATAACATTATTACATAAAATAAAGAAAGAAAAATATATTATAGTGACAATATGTTAAAAAAATGATAAATAGCTATAATAAGTGTTCAATTAAATCAATATGAAGATATTTGTTAATTAAAACACTTATTAGGTCTCTACAAGAAATAAATATATTGTTATTAATAACATACATATAAAATACTATCAATATTAAATCAATTTGAAATATTAAAAATGCAACAAAAAAATATTACGAGAGCAATGATATCGCCTTAAAAGATAAAATGATGAACTACAAAACAAAACAAAACGCATATACAAACATTAGAATAATAAAACAATAATTCGTACTATGAAAAAACTTATTTGTAAACAACCTTAAAGGTAGGAGTACAATAATAAGAATAGCTAAATTAATAAAAAGAAATAGTAAAGCACAAATCTCAATCTACAATAACTCTGCCTCAACCTTATTTTCCTCCTTTATCTCCAAATTGATGATTTATACATTTGTAAGTAAACAATGTGAATTTTTATGTTCTTTTTCTTTGTTTCATTTTTCCATTTCGTTGGCTTTGGGTGTTTTTCTTTGCATGAAAAAATATGGAAGTGACAAAGTTAACGACGAATATGCAAAGTTGCAGCTTCAAAATATTATAGATAGTTAGTTAGCTTATGTGATTTCTTACAAAAAAAAAGAATTTCTATAAGCTAAGAAAAAAAAAATATTTAAATAAAACTAACAAAAGTAAAACAAATTGATATTAAAAACGCTTAAAATGAACTAACACCAACGAAATAGAGAATGCTCAAAATAGGATTAAAAATTGTTATTTTCCTTTCACCATCTCTCACACGATTCTCTCCCCGCAACCTCCGACTCGGATCTTTAGCTCTTCGCCTTTCACTCTTTCTTATAGGATTATATCTTCACCACCTACGTCTCCGGCTCCATTATTGTTGCGGGAGAACCCATGTTGCAGGCCGGGTGTTGAATACTTTGAGAAAAGCGGTATGAAATTTACTGTTGTATGAAAATAGATACTTCCACGATGAAATAAACATGTGGAGTATTTATAAAGAAATATTAGAGTTACCAATACATTTTAAAACCTTTCAATTGTCACTATACATTAAATGCATTTATATAGCTAATCAATAATAATTAATTGATAAGTTAAGTAAAAACGTTTTGAGAAATTAATGGTATAATCATATTAATTATATGCTCTTAATTGATTATTAATTAATTTAAATTAATTTGACAGTTTTATAAAACGTAGAGACGGACTATAGTATAGACCTATTCACTAATTAATTAATTTTTTTGTAATTGTGAGTAAATAACTGAAATTGGTTTTTAAAAAATAGATTTCTTTATATTTTTTTGCTTTATATATCATGTGTTTTTTAAATTATCAAACTATTTGAAAAAAAATGCACGTCCTCTTCATCATTTTTAGCTATAATTTATTAATGGCCCTGTTCCTAAATTACATCCTTAAAATTCTCCTTATGTTTCCTCAAAGCTTGCCCTTTATATTGTAATAAAGATTTATTAAAAATTTTATATATCAAAATTCGTTGCCAACTGAAAATAAATAAAATGAGTTTAAAATCTAAAGATCCATGTTGTTTTTTACATATAAATATTTATTCATGGCAGTTACTTACTACAAATATTTATATTTATTGAGAACTATCCAAAATTTATAAATATTCACAATCTAGTATAAAACTAATCTAGTATAAAACTCTAAATATTCAAAATTAGTTCAAAACTCATAAATATTTAAAATCATGCCCAAAATTTATCAATATTCAAAATTGAGGCCAAAACTCGCCTTTTATATATTTATAGATATGTTACGTGTATCTCATGCGTTCTCAAACCAGTCGTTCAATATATGTTTCTTTTGAAATCGAAACAAAAGTCAAATTGAAAACTTCGACAAATGCCGGAAAATCTTATTGTGATTTAATCATTTGTAAAAATTTACTACCAATTCATTTTTAGTTAAAAAAAAGAGGAACTTTATATATATTTGTCTTTTGCATTTCCAAAAAATAATATTTTTATATTGGAAAAGCAAAAGACAGAGGACAGAAAGAAAAAAATTTGTTGATCGTGAGATAACTTGTTACTTTGATACATTCGGTTTGTGCTCTTGAAAAAGAGAAATCCTCAAAGCATTATTTATAACGGGAATCGATGCTTTGGCTCCTGACTCAATCCGATTGTTAATTTAGAGAGAAGGGGCATGGCTCCTGACTCCACTCTCCACTCCCTCAACTTTGGCAAACCTCTTAATGTTAGCTTCTTGAGGCGAGGAAAACTGTTTGCTGGACACCTCATCTCCTCCCCAACAAATGAGTCATCCTTCAATCGCAGTATTACCAGGCAAGGAAGCTTTCCCAGTATCCCCATTGGGTCATCCTCAATCTCGGATCTGCTTTTCATCTCCATATATGGCTGCTTTGATATGCTTATTTACTGATTCCCACTCAACAACTGACTTTTTCTCTCGCAAAACCCCACCGAGTAAAGAAATTGCCAATGGCAAATAACCACATTTTTGTACCATATCTTTCACAATAATTTCAAATCTTTCTTCCAATGCAAAGTCTGCATATTGAAGTAATAATAAATGACGATCGATTAGTTCAATTGACTAAGAAAGTGTTCTTATAAGTTTTTTAAAACAAGTTAGAAATTGTATAAAAACTTCAAAATTCTCATGTGATTTTTTTTATACCTATTTTTATATTGATATTAAAGAATCTTGACATAGGGGTAGTAGACAATCCATCCCATGTTATTTAGCATGACTGGAATAATAGTAATATAAAACTGACCGGGAATGTTTCCATGCTGAAATGCTTTGTATTTGAGTAGTTCCAAAGCAGCATCCATATGTAAAAGCCCATGTTTCACGGCCAATCCAATCTCTGCAACATTTTGTTTTCGTGTTGTCACCAATATTTTGGTCTGCAAATTTTGGACAACGAATGGATGCTTCAACTCATGCCAATGATCAAGCTCCCAAAGATCATCCAAAACAATGAGACATCGCTTCTCTCTTTGTATCTCACATAGTCTCTCTATCAATTCAAAGTCGCTCAGACTTGGAACCTCCTCCCTTATTCGTGGCTCATGGCTCAGACTTGAAACACTCCTCTTCTTCTCTAGCTGCCTCAGAACATCCTCCAAAACTGATCGACTATCACATTGCTGAGTAATGCAAACCCACGCCAACAGATCAAAGTCGGTTGTCTCGTTGTAGAGCTTCTTGGCAATTGCTGTCTTGCCTGACCCTCCCATTCCCCACACTGAAATAATTCAATGCTCTGTATCTTTCCTTAGGTGATGAACAAGCTGCTTCAGCTCATCCTCCATGCCTACGAAGCAATCTCCCATCTCCAAATAGGGGAATGTTTTCCTTGACATGTTGTTTCCACCCGACCTTTCCCCCTTTCCATTTGGATTCATGATTATGCTTCTTTTTATGCCGTCTTCTTGCATAGCCTTGTTTATCCTCTCCAGGTTTGATGTAATTTGTGAAATCACGGAGCCTAATTGGTGGAGTGAGTTGCAATCTTTCAAAATGCAGGAATAGTTGCGGACTAACTGCCTGAGGCCTCTTCTCCTTGAAGAAGAAACTTGATAAGCTGCGTGTCTTTCAATGGCGGATTCGGATCTGTAGACCAGATCTCTGATCTCCGAGATCCAATTGGAGATTGTTCTGCTTTCATGTCGTCGTTTGTCAGCGTCTTTGAGGAAACACTTCATCTCTTTGAGCTGCCGCTCGAGCTCCTTAACTTGATCGGCCACACCAGCTAAAAACCTTCCCTCTTCCAATAGCAAATCACGGATGGTTTCTAGAGCAGTCGACACCACTGCCTCTGCCATAGCAACAATTCCAAGCTGTGTTAGGTCAAATGCTCAGACGTGAAGATAGAAGGAACGGCATAAACAAGAGAGTAGGAGACAGACAGACAAAGCAGCTTGCAACAGATGTCAATAATGCTGACAAATTCAAGCATCCGTACAATAACAACAAACGGCTGTAAACCAAGGAATTTTTTTACAATAATGAACAGAGCTTAATAGAGCAATTCAATACAAACCAAATTCAACCCACGCACAATTTTATAATAGTGAACAAAGCTTCATCGAGCAATTCAATACAAACCAAATTCAACCCACACACAATTATACAATACTTCACACTTTCAACATTTGAATTATTGCACACCATCATAGTATTCAACAACAAGATTGAAGCTCGAAGGAGGAGAAATGTTACCTGCAACACAAGAAAAATAAAATTAAAGACGATACTGCATTATAATGAGTTGAGCTTTATTAACACTTTAGCAAGGAATGTACCCTTTAGAGAAAGGTAAGATGCTGTTTTCATTGAGCACCAAAAGTGGTAGTGATAATCAGTTATCCTCCAAAGAATCAATGCTCAACCTGTAAAATTAGCAATAATACAAAAGAGTTCTCCTGTTATAAACACAAATAAATGAAAATAAAAACATAATGACAGGATTAGACTTTATGATTTTATTTTGCCAAGTAATTTTCAAGAGCTTATAAGCCTCAAATGAACCAATACCTTGTAACTGTACAGAAATAGGAAAAATGTGTTTGGTTTGATGAGTAGTGCCTAATTTAAAAGGATCAAAGAATTATAAGAATTTGTAATTATTAATGATATGAAGAATGAAAATAAGGGCAAATACAACTATTACTTTGCAACTGCCAAGGAATTTTCACTCTCGTTGCCACAAAAATTCAAATTCTACTATTTCAATGGAACATAAATAAAAATTAGCTCAGATAATAGATTTTATTAAGAGTTTAGAGATATCTAAAATTTCAGTCCATCTTATTAAACAATGGATTAACTTTTACTAGTAAAAGCCTTCTTGAGAGTTGTGTTAGCTTTAAGACCAATTAAACAAAAATAAATCTAATACTAATAATAAAAAAACGAATTCTTTTTGTAATCAACCAACACCTGTAATGTTAGAGTAGAATCCTTTTATAATTTACATCTTGGGATATAATTATTGGTTTAGTTAATTCTCAATAACATATTTGCCTCACTTAGTAGAAGGAGATAAATACCCCCTATGTTCCATAGTAATAGAGGCATTTCATTTTGCGCACTTATTTTGAAAAAATAATTATAAATAGTTAAAGTGGAGAAAAAGTAAAGTAAGAGAGAGAATATTATAGATAAAACTCTTCTCTACAATATTCTCTCTCTTACTTTACTTTTTCTCCACTTTAATTATTTATAATTATTTTTTCAAAATGAGTGCAGAAAATGAAATGCAACGGAGGGAGTATGTGTTTTGGTTAAAGAAAGTAGTATATATGAATAGGAAGCAAACACTACTTATAATTTGTCACATGAACTTAAACTGTGGTTTACTATCCAAAACTTTGCAAATTATGTAGGGTGTGTTCCATCTCTTTGATGTAAAATGATGGAATCATGGAACATTTATATTTTCAGTATTTGTTTTGAGAAATTTTATAGATAGATAATTATCCCCAGACAAAATGGAAAATTTTACTGGGCAGCTCATTTTCCTTTTTTCATTTTAATCCACAACAACATTATCATGTAAAATTGATACTTAAAGAACATGAATAAAAAAACAAAGGGACCACTAAAATATTATACACATAGAAATCAATTTTTTCTTATTACTCATTTTCTTACTATAAAATTGCAATTAAATGAAACTCGCCAAAACTAACGAATAAAAATGTGAGAAATGAGATACCTGGTGAAGACTATTCCTTGATGATAATTATAGGGACATGACGTACTTTGTAGAAATCCGGTCCTGATGGTGATACCCTTTCTCTCAATTCCGGCATGTGTTTAATTGAGAGTGTCTTAAGGGTAGAAATGCCACTCAATCCCTCTGGAACCATCTCCAGACAAGAACAGTCTGCGATTGTTAATTTAGAGAGAAGGGGCATGGCCCTTGCCTCCACTCTCCACTCCCTCAACTTTGGTAAACCTCTTAACACTAGCCTCTTGAGGTGAGGAAAACTATTTGCTGGACACCTCATCTCCTCCCCAACAAATGATTCGTGATGTATTCGCAATATTATCAAGCAAGGAAGCTTTCCTAGTAACCCCATCGGATCATCCTCAATCTCACAACCAATCAGATTCAAACACTTAAGTTTCGAGCTCGACAAATCACTCTCGCACTTTGCTAGCGCCTTCCCTAACTTCGACCAGATAATCAAATCATAAAGATTGGGACATGTCAAAGCCTTCTCCAGCATTTCCTCACTTGTTAAGTCGCAACTTCCTCGAATGGTTACTTGACAAACCTGTATCTTGTTCCAGTTCATAATACCATTCATGATAGCTGACAAGCTTTCATTATCGTACATTGCTGCTATAAAAAATCGGAGATTCTTCATTCTGTCCATAGATTTAAGTTCATGGCATCTGCTATCAAAGAATAGTAGAGTCTCCAAATCATATACTCCCTCATCCAATCTTAGTCGATAATTTCTAATGTTTTCATTTCCATAAAAAGGAAGAATCAAGTGTTTTAATCGCAACATCTCCTTAAAAACATTTGGAACTTCAACATTCGTTGAACCTGATAAATCGAGGGTATCCAAATATACCAAATTCCTCATGGTAGAGGGTAGCTTATCAAGTTCACATCTTCGTAAATACAAACGTCTAAGGTGAACAAGTTTAGTGATTCCTCTCGGTAACTTTCCTCCTGCGAATTTGAATCCGAACAAAAATAGATCTCTCAGTAATTTGAATTTCTGAAAATCAACAATACTTTGTGGGGGGAACTCAACAACATTCGATCCTATGAGATTGAAAAATCGAACAGACCTTATATGCTCCCAAGTATCTTCTCCACAAGCAACTATATGCTCATACTCGACTTCATTCTTGAAATATATTCCCAGATGTTGTATCTTCATCCGCGACGAAGCTTCCCGTAGTAAGGTACAAAGTTTCCCACCTTTATACTCCAAACCCTGCACACCAAATGCTCCCTCTTTCCCAATTTCAAACATAGTTCTCGTACTACATCATGAAGTTTGCATGTGCCATATTTTTTGTTTCCGACATCATAATCAAGATTAATTTCAACTTGAACAATGGACCTGGAGGCTAACTCACTTAAGTACAGCTCAGCGATGTCCATTAAAGTGTCATCCTTGTCTCCAATATTCTCATTTGAAATCATGCCTTGTGCTATCCACATCTTATATAGATCCAAACAAGGTATGTTTTCATCCTCATGAAAAATACCCAAATAGAGAAAACAAGGCTTCAAATAATAGGGCAAACTTTCATAGCTTAAATTTAGCACTCCATCAATCTGCTCTTTAACTCCATATATGGCGGCTTTGATGTGCTCATTTACTGATTCCCACTTAACAATCGATTTTTTCTCTCTCAAAACCCCACCGAGTAGAGAAATTGCCAATGGCAAATAACCACATTTTTGTACCATTTCTTTCCCAATTTTTTCAAATCTTTCTTCCAATGCAAAGTCTGCATATTGAAGTAATAATATATTACGATTAATTGAATAGTGCAATTAACTAAGATAGCGTTCTTACAAGTTTTTTAAACTAAGTTACAAATTTTTCAAGACCTTAAAAATTCTTTCAAAATATTTGGCAAAATAAGCTTATAATCAAACTACTACTCTATAATAAAATAAGCTTCAGTAGCTTATGAGCACTTCACAAATAATTTTATCAACTCAATTTATTTTTTAACAATTTATAAGCAATACAAAAATAGTTCTAGTGTGCTGTGTATTCGAATATTTACTTTTGATTTCATTTCTTTATAATTTTATCACTAATATGACTCTAATTATTTCGCTAGCTTATAAGCTCAATTATTTTTGATAAAGAGAGAGAAATACTAGAGAGAAGGTAGAGGAGAGGGGTTGTACTGAAAATGGATTCTCACAAATTATGAGATCTACTGATCCACATTTGTTCTTAGGTGTATTAGACCATCTCCAACGTACTGCAAATCTTAAAATGTAGTAGAAAAATACCTCCAACAGTACTGAAAAACCAATCCTATTATAGATTGTTGAAGAAAAAATATCTATCTTTAGGTTTATACTAAAAGTATATCAAAAACACTTTTCAAATTTTGATTTATTGCATTCAAGTCCAAATCAATTTATATTATTACAAAAAAAAAAGGAAATGAAGAGAAATTAAAAATACAGAAAACCTAAAAAAAAAAACTTGAGGAAGAAGAGCTGCGGTGTGAAATAAGAAGATAGGAATAATAACCTAATTTAATTCTATTATTATTTAATTAGTTTTTAATTAGTGGACTAGCCCATATTAATATAATTAATATAATAGTATTAAAAATGATTGATTAAATTAATAATTAATAATATTAATAACACTACACGTACATAATTAAAAAAAAGTTAGTAAATTAAGCAGTATTGTACTATTCTACTACTACACGTACACAATTATTCATAATACTACTACAGATACATAATTTTCATTTTTCAATAATTGTTTATTAGTTTAAAAACTGACAGAATCTTAATTTTAAACAAAATCTTACTACAGTAACATATTTAATTTAATTTAATTTAATTTAATTTAAGATATTAACAAGTCACGGGTTAGTGTGTAATTTAGATAAAATATATAGGTGTGATTGAAAAGTATAAAATGTACTACCTCTGTCCCAGATATTTCGTCTCACTTTGACCGGGTATGGGTTTTAAGAAACGTAATGAAAAGTGAGTTAAAAAAGTTAGTGGAATGTGGATCCTCCTTTTATATACTCCCTCCGTCCCATTAAATATGCAACATTTGCTTTTCGGCACAGGATTTTAGGTAGTGTTGTTTTGTGAATTAATGAATAGAGAGTAAAGTAAGATAGGGAAGAAAAAGTAGAGGGAGTATTGTTTCCATTTTTGGAAACGTTTCATTTTTAATGGGACAAACTAAAAAGAAAAACGTTTCATTTCTAATGGGACAGAGGGAGTATTAGTTTTAGAATAAAATGTGAGTAGAAATGAATTGGTGGAATATGAGGTCCAAGATGGTAAAAAAGTGAAATAGGACAAACTATGTGGGATGGACCGAAATGGAAAAACGGGACAAATTATATGGGACGAAGGGAGTAAGCGAGCAGAGAATATTCTTTTGAGTTTGGGTTTAGTGTAAATGGTTGGAATAAAATCAAATTTTAGTATGACATTTACACTAAAATGGGTTTGAGTTTAGTGTAATGGTTTGAGATGCTCGTAGGAATGCAATATAATGCATAAGTGATCCCTTCCACTGAAAAAAAACTCCTACCAATCTAAATTACTTGACTCATGTCTATTTTGGATTGTCTCAAGTTATTACTTGAGTTATTTTTCTTATTTTTTCTTTCCCACTTTACTTTTTTTTACTTTATTTTTTGTTTTCATTAAACTATCTAATTATAATTTTCTTAAATTATGTGCCTCACTAATATAGGAATAAGGGAGTGGTTCATTTTTGATATTTTGGTTTATCCACCAAAACTAGTATTTCAAAAACTTTTTTATCATACATTACACTAATAATGATTTGAGTCACATTATTCATTAACAAAACATTAGATACTTCTTCTTTTTATCTTCTTCTAGATCAATTTTGCATTTGAAAGTGTCTAATTTTTTTATTTTTTTTTGGGGGGGGGGGGCTAAGGAATATAAAACTGGCCTGGAATGTTTCCGTGCTGAAAAGCTTTGTTTTTGAGTAGTTCCAAAGCAGCATCGGTATGTAAAAGCCCATGTTTCACTGCCAATCCAATCTCTGCGACCTTTTGTTTCCGTGTTGTCACCAATATTTTGCTCTGCAAATTATGGACAACGAATGGATGCTTCAACTCCTCCCAATGAGAAAGCTCCCAAAGATCATCCAAAACAATGAGACATCGCTTCTCTATTTGTATCTCACATAGTCTCTCTATCAACTCTGAGTTGCTCAGACTTGGAACCTCATCCCTTATTCGCGGTTCATGGCTCAGACTTGAAACACTCCTCTTCTTTTCAAGTTGCCCAAGAACATCCTCCCACACAGATCGACTCTCGCATTGCTGAGTAATGCAAACCCACGCCGACAGATCAAAGTCGGTCGTCTCGTTGTAGAGCTTCTTGGCAATTGCGGTCTTGCCTGACCCTCCCATTCCCCACACTGATATAATTCGATCCTCTGTATCTTTCCCTAGGTGATGAACAAGCTGCTTCACCTCATCCTCCATGCCTACGAAGCAATCTCCCATCTCCAAATTGGGGAAAGTCTTCCTTGACATGTTGTTTCCACCCGAGCTTCCCTCCTCTCCATTTGGATTCATGATTATGCTTCTTTTTATTCCGTTTTCTTGCATATCCTTGCTTATCCTCTCGAGATTTGATGTAATTTGTGAAATCTCGGAGCCTAATTGGTGGAGTGAGTTGCAATCTTTCAAAATGCAGGAATAGTTGCGGACGAACTGCCTGAGGCCTCTTCTCCTTGAAGAAACTTGATAAGCTGCGTGTCTTTCAATGGCGGATTCGGATCTGTAGACAAGATCTCTGATCTCAGAGATCCAATTGGAGATTGTTCTGCTTTCATGTCGTCTTTTATCAGCGTCTTCGAGGAAATACTTCATTTCTTTGAGCTGCCTATCGAGCTCCTTGACTTGATCGGCCACACCAGCTAAAAACCTTCCCTCTTCCAATAGCAAATCACGGATAGTTTCTAGAGCAATAGACACCACTGCCTCTGCCATTGCAGCAATTCCAAGCTTTGATTGTTTAGTGAATGCTAAGATGTGACGAAAGGGTTACGAAAGTAGGAATGCAGGAATCTAGAGAGGATATATAGATTAAGAACTTGTGATGAACAACAAAGTATACGTACAAAGAAAGGGGGAAGAAAGAAGTATAGACTCAAAATGGCCATGTTACATATTTCATGAGTAGTAAAATAATCTCACTTTTATTCCTTTCTTATGCAGTACTTTATTTCTTGAGCAGTATAATAATCTCACTTTATTTCTTACTTATGTTTATTTTCTATGCATTGAAATAATCTCCCTTTATTCTTTTCTTTCGTGAGCAGTAAACATTCTGACTTTATTCTTTTCTAATGTTTAACATTCTGACTTTAATTTTTGTCAAGTAAATGTTTAGGGCATCCACAACTTCGGCCTAGATTCAGGCTCCAAGTCCCCTCCACGTCATCGTTCCCCTAAATTTTAGTCCCAGGCCACAACTCCTCTTACCATGCAGGCCTCATCGAAGCCCCAACTATTAAACTACACTATTCACAACTCTGATAAGACTCGTTTTATGCATAGTTTAGGGTGGTTAATATACTATTTTAGGGGATATAACACAAGAAAAATTGGAGTTTTAGTGTACAGGATGAAGAATCGAGAATCGACCAAGTGGCAGATGCTTCTTGATCAAGTGGAAATAGAAGAGAAAATGGCCCAAAAGTGGTACAAGCTGATCAAGAGAGCGAAAGTGATGTGACCAAGCCAAGCAGCCGTGCAACTTGATCAAGAGATCTAATTAAGATGGAGTTGCGAAAGGATGAGTGAAATGAGAGAAACATGAGTAGTCTTCTTCAACAAGGGTATTAATGCCAAATCATGAAGACCTTGCCCTAGGGATTGGAGCTGAAGCCGTCCTATAAATAGAGGTGTAACCGAGAAGAAAATCATCACCGATCATCGAGCCTAAATCTCGACATACACCCAGTTCCAAATTCTACACCAAAGAGAACCAGCAACCATGGGGAAAGGAGGTTAAATAGCAGCGAGGACCAGATTTCACCAGAAGGATACTCTCTTCTTCCTCACTTGGAGGAGAGAGCTTAGTTTAGAAGAAAGCTACTGTCGTTCGTGTGTTCTTAAGCTCCGGGGAGCAGCTACAATCATTTTAATTCTATATTGTTATGTTTTCGAGATACAAGTCCTAACTGCGATTAAGAACAACGTAAATGTACAACTAGTTCACATTTGTCAACTAGTAGACATGTTCTTCTTTTCCATTTTGCATACGCGGTTACAGCTCTTATTTTTCTAGATGAACATGGTTAGAGTTGGAGAATTATGTTTTTCACAACGGCTGTATATTTCTTCTCAAAATACTTCAAACAAATGGAAGAAAGTCAGAAACTCCATACATGAAATTCTCCAATTGGAAATGAAATTAAAGTTAAATCTAGAAATCTTCTACAACCAAGTCTTTAAATTTCCTTTACAAATAGACAATTTTTTTTTCTAGCGGAAGCATCCACATAACTCAGCTACAGAACATAGAATGGTAGTATTGATAATGAAATTATGGACATACAGACAAAAGAGAGGAAAATACAAGTTACTCCAATTCAAGTAGCACCACTATAGTATTACTAAAATCATAAATTGCGAGTTGTTTTAATAAAATAATCCCTAAACAAAAAATAAATATACTTACTTGCTGCAATATTCAATCGTTGATGGTGAGAAGAGGATGGTTGCACTCAATTAGGAAATAGCTCTCTCTCGCTTGCTCGCAAGGGTCAATTACAAACATTAAGAATTGAATATTAGTAGGCAGCTATTTCCTTCTACTCGAGCATCATCGTTGTGTTGAAATCGTGAGCATAATAATGCTCCACACAATATTGAATCTTCTATGATGGAATAGCCTTCCATCGGCCGCCGATTCCACGCCGTCGGATCCCTGCCCATCTCAACCATCGGCGGCGTCTTCTCTGTCGAGATGATGGATCAAGTTTTGTTCTCTACTTCATATATTTGGGGCCAATTTCTTTCAATATTTGGGCCATAGTTTTTCCTTTAATAATTACTTACAGCCCAATAGCCCACGAACCCATCCATTCTTCAATACACGGATCAGTTAAGGCAACTAAGCAACGGAAGTCGACTTTTTTTAGTTTATTTAATTTTGTGATTTTTCAATTTTAGATCAGGGCTTTATATGATTTCGTATACAATGTTTGGGCCATAGTTTCTCCTTTACTAATTACTTAAAGCCCAATAAGCCCACGACCCCACTAACGAAGCTTGATATAACAATAATCCATTCCTCAATATACAGATCAACTAAAGCACGTAACCAAATGGTCAGGGGATTCCCGATGCCTGTCTTTGGTTATGAAGCAGTTTTAAATCCTTGACCAACTGTCTCACCCATTGAGGGGTCTACAAATTAGCGCGGAAAATAGTCACTGGACCCGATGGATATCGTTAGTAATTACCAAAAAAAATAGTGATAAATATTTAACTTAAAATTTACGTTGGAAATCTGCAAGTTCTTACATAACACTGCATATGTATCCATGTTCCTGAAAGTATGATTATCACAATAGGGATAAATATCAAGAATAGTACTCCCTCCGTCCCAAGATAAGTGACCTACTTCTTTTGGGCACGGGATTTAAGGAAGGGTATTTAAATAAGTTAAAGTGGAGAGAGTAAAGTATGAGAGAGGGAAAAGTAGAAGAGAGAAGAGAGAATAAAGTAGGTGGAGAATAAAGTAAGAGATATGACTTTTTGCTAAAAATGGAAATAGGTCACCTATAGTGGGACACCCCAAAAAGGAATACAAGTCACTTATCTTGGGACGGAGGGAGTATAAATTAGAATATTTAGTAATTTAAAACCGTATTCTCAAATTGTGAATTTAGTTGACAACTAAATGAACACAACTAATTATTTCAGTTTTATCTGAGGAATTTAGTCACTAGATAGAACAAAGAAATAGCAAGCGATTCATCACTCAAGTGCAATTGCAAAATCCAATTTATCCTTATACAGAGAGATTCAATCAAATATCTTATAAAAGTATAAAATATTATTTCCATGTATAAGTGTACAATGATCCTAGCTACTATAATGGATCGACTTTAAACAATAATTGATCGTGCAATTCAATACAAACCAAATACTCCCTCCGTCCGCGAATAGAAGTCCCGTTTTCCATTTTGGTCCGTCCACGAATAGGAGTCCCGGTTCATAATTACCATAAATGGTAAAGAAGCCCCACATTCCACCAACCCATTCCACTCACATATCATTTAAAACTATAATATATACAAGTGGGACCCCTATTCCACTAACTTTCTTCCACTCACTTTTCTTAACATTTCTTAAAACCCGCACCGATAAGAAATGGGACTCCTATTGTTGGACGGAGGGAGTATAACGCAAACACGTACAAACGTGCAATAATTCACTTTCAACATTTGAGCTATTGCAAACGATCAATTTCAATTCAAACACAACATCATTTCAAATATAACTATGTTATTAACCCACACGACACAACTTTAAATTACCAAGATTCCAAACAATTACTTATACACAAACACATAGTAACTAGGAATGATTTCCCGGCCAGAGAAAAGAGTACAAAAAGGAACACTCAGAGAAATACAACAACGTAACTGAAGCAAGAAGGGGAGGAAATTTAACCTGCAACAAAAGAAGAATAAAATAAAATATAAGGCGATACAATCTTACAAAGATTTAAAGTCATTATAACCTTACCAAGGAATGTACCCTTTGGAGAAAGGTAGTAATTCACCTGTAAATAAGCAATGACATGATTAGAGCTTATGATTTTATTTTGCCAAACTTGAATAAAGAAAAATGTGAGAAATGAGATACCTGGTGAAGACTATTCCTTGATGATAATTGAAGGGACATGGCGGACTTTGTGGAAATCATGTCCTGCTGGTGATAACCTTTCGCTCAATTCCGGCATTTTTTTTATTACGAGAGTCTGAAGGGTAGAAATGGCACTCAATCCCTCTGGAACCATCTCCAAACAAAAACACTCCCCGATTGTTAATTTAGAGAGAAGGGGCATGGCTCCTGACTCCACTCTCCACTCCCTCAACTTTGGTAAACCTCTTAATACTAGCTTCTTGAGGCGAGGAAAACTGTTTGCTGGACACCTCATCTCCTCCCCAACAAATGAGTTCTTATATAATCGCAATCTTATCAAGCAAGGAAGCTTTCCCAGTATCCCCATTGGATCGTCCTCAATCTCGGTCTCATACAAGTTCAAAAACCTAAGTTCGGAGCTCAAGAAGTCACTCCCGCTCTCTGCTAGCGCCTTCCCTAGCTTAGAAATGATATACAATTGATAAAGATTGGGACATGTCAAAGCCTTCTCCAGCATTCGCTCACTTGTTAAGTCGCAACTTTCTCGAATGGATACATGGATATCCTGTATCTTGTTCCAGTTCATAATGTCATTCATTATAGCTGACAAGCTTTCATTATCGTATATTGATGCCATAAAAAATCGGAGATTCTTCATTCTGTCCATACATTTAAGTTCATGGCATCTGCTATCAAAGAATGCTAGAGTCTCCAACTCATATACTCCCTCATCCAATCTTAGTCGATAATTTCTAATGTTTTCATTTCCATAGATAGGAAGAATCAAGTGTTTTAATCCCAACATCTCCTTAAAAACATTTGGAACTTCAACATTCGCTGAACCTGTTAAATCAAGGGTATCCATATATACCAAATTCCTCATGGAAGAGGGTAGCTTATCAAGTTCACATCCATATAAAAGCAAACGTCTAAGGTGAACAAGTTTAGTGATTCCTTTTGGTAACTTTCCTCCTGCAAATTTGAATCTAAAAAATAATAGATCTCTTACCAATTTGAATTTCTGAAAATCAGCTATACTTTGGGGGGGGATCTCAACAACATTCGATTCTACGAGATTGCATAACCGAACAGACCTTATATGCTCCCTAGTATCTTCTCCATAAGCCACTATAAGCTCATGCTCGACTTCACTTCTGAAATTGATTGCCAGATGTTGTATCTTCATATGCGACGAAGCTTCCCGTAGTAAGGTACTAAGTTTCCCACCTTTATACTCCAAACTCTGCACACCAAAATGCTCCTTTTTTCCCAATTTCAAGCATAGTTCTCTTACTACATCATGAAGTTTGCATGTACCATATTTTTTATTTCCGATATCAATAATCAAGTTTAATGTCAACTTGAACAATGGACCTGGAGGCCAACTCACTTAAGTAAAGCTCAGCGATATCCATTAAAGTGTCCTCCTTGTCTCCAATATTCTCATATGAAATCATGCCTTGTGCTATCCACATCTTATATAGACGCCAAGCAGATATGTTTTCATCTTCATTGAAAATACCCATCAAGAGAAAGCAAGGCTTCAAATAATATGGTAAACTTTCATAGCTTAAATTTAGCACTTCATCAATCTGCTTTCCATCTCCATATATGGCTGCTTTGATGTGCTCATTTACTGATTCCCACTCATCAATCGATTTTTTCTCTCTCAAAACCCCACCGAGTAAATAAATTGCCAATGGCAAATAACCACATTTATGTACCATTTCTTTCCCAATTTTTTCAAATCTTTTTTCCAATGCAAAGTCTGCATATTGAAGTAATAATATATGACGATTAATTGAATAGTGCAATTAACTAAGATAGCGTTCTTACAAGTTTTTTAAAACTAAGTTACAAATTGTTCAAGACTTTAAAAATTCTTTCAAAATATTTGACAAAATAAGCTTATAATCAAACTACTACTCTATAATAAAATAAGCTTCAGTAGCTTATGAGCACTTCAAAAATAATTTTATCAACTCAATTTATTTTTTAACAATTTATGAGCAATGGTAAAATTACAAAAATAGTTCTAGTGTGCTGTGTATTCGAATATTTACTTTTGATTTCATTTCTTTATAATTTTATCTCTATTATGACTCTAATTATTTCGCTAGCTTAAAAGCTCAATTATTGAGATATTTTTGATAATTTCAAATGTATTGATAATAGGGATATTGGCCTCTAATATCATTGATATTTCAAAAAGTTGGGTTTTTTTTATCACGAACTTTTAAATTGGCAAGTAATATCACGAGCTTTACCTGAGTTTGTTAGTTATCATCGGCGAAGAAATTACGGCAAAAAACATCATGATACGGATTTTTTTTGTAATTGCTCGAGAACAACTTCGAGAGCTTCAAGTTCTTCAATCCTTGAGGATAGTTTTTTTTTTACTCCCTCCAAATTGTTCTTCAATCCATTAATATAGCCTGAATTTTTTCGCCGGTGAAAAATAACAAACTCGGGTAAAGTTGGCAATATAATTTGCCAAATTAAAAGTTCGTGGGAAAATTCAACTTTTTGAAAATTCCACAATATTAGGGGCAAATATCGCTACTGGTTTGTCTAAGTATCTTTGTTTAATTCGGTCATATTCACGCATTTAAACCCATGGACTAATGAGTTGCCATCAGTGGGGATTCAGGATCCTAAACTGGATGGGGGAAATAAAATTTATCTGAAGCTAACGGAGGAAGGAGGAGCTACGTCGGAAGCTATTAGAGGGGGCGGCTATAGAAAGTTTACGTCCGAGGTCCATGGTGGCCGGTATGGAGGGGCGGTCGCCCACTCCTGCCCCCTAGGATCTGCCATTGGCTGCCATGAACAGGAAAATCAGCCCGTTCGACCATGAACCACAAGATGGCCAACCATTTCTTTTTATTTTAAACTTTTAAAAATAATAATTTGTGTCTCATAAGATTTCATTCATCCGTTTATCATGAAGAATGTATATAAGAGCTTCACCACTACACCACAAACATATTTGAGCATTATAAACTTGAAATAATCTTATAACAAATAGTAATTTTTAATCTAAACTAACTAATAAATTTTGTTTGATTATATATTTCATATAAAATACTATTCCCTCCATTCCGAGGAAGATGACATCTTCCTTGGGTGACACAAGATTTTATACAACCTTATTTTGTGTGTTAAGTGGAGAGAATACAACAAAAAGGGAATAAAGGAGAAATAAAGATACTTCAATTTTTAGTAACGATGAGTCATTTTGATTAGGACAAACCAAAAAGAATAATGAGTCATCTTTGGTAGGATGAAGAGAGTAATTTTGAGAGATAATGTCTCTATCACATAAATACTCTTATGTTTTTTTTTAATGATAAGAATAATTTATATTTTGACTTATACCCTAATGTTAGTTTAGAAAAATATTTTAGATTAAAAAAATTGAATTAGATTTTATTTAATGTATCCATAGTTTCAATTAGAGTATTTGAAGTCTCAATTACTACTCACTCTGTCCGCGAATAGGAGTCCGATTTTTCCATTTTGGTTCATCCGCGAATATGAGTCCCGGTTCACTTTTACTATAAATAGTATATAGACCCAACATTCCATTTACTCATTTCACTCACATTTCATTTAAAACTAATTATATAAATGTAACACATATTCCACTAACTTTTTTCTCACTCACCTTTCTTAATATTTTTTCAAATCCGCGCCGAAAAGAAATAGAACTCCTATTTGCGGACGGGTTATAAGGTAGTGCGACTATTTGATTTTTTTATTCTTTACATACTTAATATAAAATTTATCAAATTAATGATAATTTTTAAAACACACATATTTTGTACAGAGAAAGAGCTCATATGATTATTAAAATATAAAATTAAAAATGATTGCTTTTAAAAATAAAATTTCTCAGTTAGTATTAATGTATCATGTATATCAAATTTTAATTTTTTTCATTATATTAAGAATTATCTAAGAATTGAGATCTAAATTCTGATATTTCTCAAATATTAACTAGATAGCTTTAAACTATTAAACAAATGAGTTAATATATATAATTTTTTTTTATCGAAGTTCGACTATGACACTCTAAAAATAAATAATTTATAGAATTTAAACTTTTAGAAAGTAAAGAATTCAAAATCAAAATTGTAAACCCAATTAATATAACAAAAACCACTAATCAAATTTTAATTTATTTCTTAGTATAGTAATTGAGCTAAGAACTCTAATACTCCTCTATAAAGAAAATGAGAAAATAAACTACTATATAGCTTATAAAAAGTGTTAAATAGACAAGTTAAGAATATGTGATTTTTTTTATCTAAGTTCGACTTTAACATTCCAAATAATTATGAGTTTAAATAAATTAAAAGTAAAATTATGAAAATCTCAAAATCGTAATATTAATTATTTTAACTTAAAACATTAAATAGACAATTTAAGAAAATGTGATTATTTTTTTATCGAGGTTCGACTGCAATGTTCCAAAAATTAAGAGAATAAATTACAAATTGAGCAAATATATATTCATTAAAAACTGCTTAGAAACCATATAGGGGGATCGATCAGATATGTATTGTAAGTTACATAGGGAATCTTAGTTTGGGAAAAAATAATGTAGAGAAAATTGATCAAATGTGTATTGTAATTCGTAAAAAAAAATTATGATATTTTTCAGGTTAGTTAAAACAACTAATTATAATTGATTATGAAAATTATTTAAGTATTATAGTATCATCTAAAATTTAAATAATATTTATTTATTTTAGTTAATTTTATACTTATTTTATTAGTAAGCAAGTAAAATTATGATAAGGGTAATTTTGAAAGACATATCTTCAACTAATTAATTTTTGAAAGACATGTCTTCGAGTAATTTTGAAAGATATATCTTCGAGTAATTTATTTCAGTTTGGAAGGTATACATTCAATTAACTATATATTAAATATTTGATTATTTTGTATTTTATATTTTTGAATACTAGTATTGGTTTTAAATGATTTTTTTTTTTTTAATTTAAGTTATCATCATTTGCGAATTTTAAGTGAATCACAATCAACTTATAGAATTGTCAAATAGAGATTTATTGTGATTAATTAATTAAGGAAATATTAAGAGTATGCCATAATTATAAGGATAGCAAATCTCGTTCGCCTTGATTAGAAGAAATAAACAGTTATCACTTATCAGGACAAGAATGTATATATCACAGAGAAAAATGTTTTAGAGATATAATGTCAATGACATAATGTTAAAATGGTAAATGTATATTATATTATATTTTTAATTAAATTTATATTTTATATATGTACTTTATTACCCCTACAGTAATTTGTTTACTAAATACACCTATTTAAGGATATAAATTTGATTATGCATAGATAGGGCTGACAATTTTTAGCACGACACGATAACACGACACGAACCCGCATGAAATTAATGGATATGTGTCAAAGCTTATTGGGTTCGTGTCCTTAACGTGTTGACACGATAATGACACGAAAATTTCGTGTCGTGTTCGTGTTACACGTTAAGTATATTATAATATTATTTTTATTTTTATTTTTATTTATTTAAAAATTTAAAAATTTAAAAAATTTAAAATTTCATATTAGAAATAATATTAATATATTATAATATTATTATTATAGTTTCGGTATCGTGTTGTGTCATATATGTTGTTATAGTGTCGTGTTGACCTGAAGTGGTTCGTGTCGTTAATGGGTTCGTGTCGTGTTCGTTTCTGAGGGTAGCGGGTCGTGTTCGTGTTCGTGTTTGTTGTTATCGTGTCGTGTCGTTATCGTGTCGACACGATAACGACACAACACGCACGATTTGCCACCCCTATCAGCATAGATGATGCATGCATTTAATAACACGTGAATATGCATAGATGATCGCTGCAATCATCTAATCGTTTAAAACATGATTGGATAACTTTTTTTATATACTCCCATTTTAATGTATTTACTTAAAGATATTTCTTTAAAATTTTAAAATATTAATTTTATTAGCTTTATATATTTAGTGTACATTTTGTCTACAAATAAAATAAGATTTATCAGCAAACAAATAATTTCAGACTTCTTAACGGATTAGTCTTTATAAATTTGAATTTAAATAAATTTTAACAAATAATTAGCGCTATAAAATATAAATAATTAGTTATCTAATATTTTTTCACTGTAAATACTCAGAGTTACTATAACATGTGACAAAAAATAATTACTTGGTAATTATAATACTATAATCTTCAATATTGATAAACTTATTCTTTTAGCTCACGTTAATATAACACCCAACACATTAAAATTTGATAATACTATATTATATATTAATACTACTATTAAGTGAGTATATGGTTTTGATTTTAAGAATTCTCTAGTTCTAATTTTTTATTTTGATTTCTTTAAATTCTTAAATCTTGGACCATTACAGTTGAACCTCGATAAAATCATATGTTCTTATATCATCTATTTCATATTTTAAATATATTAAAATATTTAACTATAACCTGCAATAAATTAAATTTGATTCATGGTGTACGAATACTAATTGAGTTTAGTGTTTACAGTTTTAAATTTCATTCTTTATTTTATAGAATTGTTTGTAATTTTAATTTTAATTCTTTATTTTGATTTATAGAATTATAATTTCTTTAATTTATATTTTTTGAAAGATTATGTTTAACAGCGATCAATAAATAATCGCATACTAATAAGTCATAACTCATCCAATTAATATTTTTAAAATATGTAATTAATATTAAAAATATGTATTTAATATGTTCTCGTATTGACCATTATCTTAGCTCAAATAACTGTAGCATGCTATACATTAAAATTTAATATAGGATTTAGTATTCATTAAGATTACCGTTCTGATTTTAAGAATTTCATAATTTTAATTTTAATTTTTTAGCCCAAATTTCAGTTTCTTAATTCTTAATTTTTGGAATGTTACATAGAATATCAATAAAAAAAATTATATGTATGTTCTTAACTCATCTATATTTAATATTTAAATATATATAATTAATATTTTTTTTATAGCTCTTTGCTCGATTCTTTAATATTTTAATGCTATAGTTCGTATTTTCTCTTTTTTTTTTATATAAAATATTAAAGTTTTTAACTAAATTCACTATATCATGGAACAAAGTAAAATTTTATCTATAACGTGTTAATACTAATTGAGTATGTGGTTTTGATTTTAAAATTTTCATAAGTTTGATATTAATTTTTTATGTTCCAAAATTTTATTTTTTTAAAAAAATATTACAATTCAAGATATAAACACATGTTCTTAACTTATATATTTAACATTTTAAAGCTACATATTTAATATTTCCTCTCTCTTTTTTTTGCAAATATTAGACTTCCTAACTCTAAAAAAATAATACTCCGTATTATCTTATACTACCTCCGTCCACCAAAATTTGTCCCATTTTTTCATTTCCATCCGTCCCCCAAAATTTGTCCCATTTCACTTTTACCATTTTTGATAGTGGACCTCATATTCCACTAACTCATTCATACTCACATTTTATTATAAAACTAATATATAAAAGTAGGTCCCATAATCCACTAACTTTTTCCAACTCACTTTTCATTACATTTCTTAAAACCCGTGTCGGATCAAAGCGGGACAAATTTTGGTGGACGGAGGTAGTAATATTAGTAGAGTTTATGATCCTTATTACTTTTAATTCTTAACCAATTAGTTGATATGTGATATATTAAAATAATCTAAAATAAGAAAAATAGATTTATCCTATTATTTCCGTATTTGATTAATAATTTCTTTGATTTTTAATATTTAAAATGATACATTCCAATCTGAATAAAAATTAATTGTATTTTCTTAACTCATCTATTTAATATTTTAAAACTATATAGTTATATTAAACTATTAGACTCCCTAGCTTAATTAAATAAAAATATTAAATTTAATTAAATAAAAAATATTAAATTTAATTAAAGCAAAGAAAAATAAAAAAAATTGAAAAGATAATGAAAAAATAGTATATTATTTTATTATATAAACCAATCTAAATAAGATAAATATTTAATGTTTTACATATTTTTCATATAATAGTTATGAATGATTTCATTGTTACTACATTGACAAAATGTTTCAAAAAATTTAACGAAAAAAATAAGTTATGAAAAAATAGCACAATGGATAAAGAAAAGGCTAAAAATTAAATTATAGAATGATTAAATAAAAATCTATTTGAAAAATCATATAATGCTATTTGAGTTATCAAATTATTTTACAATTAAATATAATAATTTAGTTATGCAGTTTGTTAATTAATACTGATAATCTAAATTACTGATTTTTTAATTAATTGTTTTAAAAATTTATACGACAAGAATGGTTTTGATTAAATTTTTTTTAAATTCATTACTCTAGTGCATTATTAAGTTTATCTCCAATTAACATATATGCATTTAGATAAGAATAATTAATTTGGTTAAATTTTCCTTAATTAAGTATATATCTATTTAATACTATAATGTTAGGGTAAATTAGTCACAATGTAAATTATATCTATAGCAAAAATACATAAGGGTATTATGTCTTGGAGACATTATGTCTCTAAATCACTACTCATATTCAACCTTTTTACGTTAAAAAAAATGGAACAGAGCAGTAACATTTTCTTGTGTGGATATATCCAAAAACTCACAAAAATAAATGCGCAAAAATGCGATTAGTAAATATACTTATTAGACAATTAATTATTGAAACATAGGAATTTTTTAAGAGCAACATTTTCTCACGTGGAACCATATTCAAAAACTCACAACGTAGAACCACGACTTGTAATTTATTATAGAAACAGGAACTTTTTTAGTAAAATCGTACTCCTGCGTCTTATATTATAGAAACAAATGATAGGACTTTAATATAACAAATAAAAGAAAATACCCAGTTGATTTAGCCTTGGTTAGTGAGACTAACTAGTAATAGTAGTAATAATAAATTAAAAAATTCCCAAATAATAAGCCCAGTATAGTTAGAGAAAAAGCATTGATCCTATGAATGCCGAAGAGATCAATTATTACATGTATATTATTTCCTAATACAATATTATAGAGTGGACTCATAATAATCGTAAGCCTTTTCGTAATAATTTTTTTGGAAATGCTAATTAACTAATACAATTACATTTCTCGGGAAGGTTAACAAAATTATTTAAATTAAAAGTAATAAAGAGAGGAAATACTAGAGAGAAGATGGAGGAGAGGGGTTGTATTGAAAATTGACTCTCAAAAATATGAGATCCACTAATCCACATTTGTCCTTGGTGTATTAGGAATGCAATATAGTATAATGTAGTAAGTGATCCCTTTCGCTAAAAAATATTCCGTCAATCTAAATTACTTGAGTCGTGTTTATTTTGGATTGTTTCAAGTTATTACTTGAGTTATTTTCCTTTTTGGTAAGACATCTAATATTCTCTCTAGTACTTACTCTTTTCTCTTTCCTATTTTACTTTTATGCTACTTTATTTTATTTTCATTAAACTCGCTAAATATAACTTTCTTAAATTCCTAATGAAAAAAATGCCTCACTAACATGGGATAAGCCGATAAGGGAGTAGTTCAATTTTTGTATTTTAGTTTATCCATCAATACTAGTCCACTTTTAGTTTCAAAAACTTGTTTACCATGCATTATACCAATAATGATTTGAGACTCATTATCCATTAACAAGACATTAGATACTTTTTCTTTTACTCTTCTTCTAGATCAATTTTGCATTAGAAAGTATCTATTTCTAGAAGAAAGAGGGAGTAATATAAAACTGACCTGGAATGTTTCCATGCTTAAATGCTTTGTATTTGAGTAGTTCCAAAGCAGCATCCATTTGTAAAAGCCCATGTTTCACTGCCAATCCAATCTCTGCAACCTTTTGTTCCCGTGTTGTCACCAATATTTTGCTCTGCAAATTTTGGACGACGAATGGATGCTTCAACTCCTCCCATTGAGAAAGCTCCCAAAGATCATCCAAAACAATCAGACATCGCTTCTCTCTTTGTATCTCACATAGTCTCTCTATCAATTCAAAGTCGCTCAGACTTGGAACCTCCTCCCTTATTCGTGGCTCATGGCTCAGACTTGAAACACTCCTCTTCTTTTCAAGCTGCCTCAGAACATCCTCCCACAAAGATCGAGTCTCGCATTGCTGAGTAATGCAAACCCACACAGAGAGATCAAACTCGATTGTCTCGTTGTAGAGCTTCTTGGCAATTGCGGTCTTGCCTGAGCCTCCCATTCCCCACACTGAAATAATTCGATGCTCTGTATCTTTCCCGAGGTGATGAACAAGCTGCTTCACCTCATCCTCCATGCCTAGAAAGCAATCTCCCATCTCCAAAAAGGGGAAAGTCTTCCTTGACATGTAGTTTCCACCCGAGCTTCCCTCCTCTCCATTTGGATTCATGATTATGCTTCTTTTTATGCCGTTTTCTTGCATATCCTTGCTTATCCTCTCCAGGTTTGATGTAATTTGTGAAATCTCGGACCCTAATTGGTGGAGTGAGTTGCAATCTGTCAAAATGCAGGAATATTTGCGGACGAACTGCCTGAGGCTTCTTCTCTTTGAATGAACTTGATAAGCTGCGTGTCTTTCAATGGCGGATTCAGATCTGTAGACGAGATCTCTGATCTCGGAGATCCAATTGAAGATGGTACTGCTTTCATGTCGTCGTTTGTCAGCGTCTTGGAGGAAACACTTCATCTCTTTGAGCTGCCGCTCGAGCTCCTTGACTTGATCGGCCACACCAACTAAAAACCTTCCCTCTTCCAATAGCAAATGACGGATGGTTTCAAGAGCAATAGACACCACTGCTTCTGCCATTGCAACAATTCCAAGCTTTGATATTTTGGTCAAATTAAATGCTAAGATGTGAAGATAGAAGGAATGGCATAAACAAGAGAGTAGAAGACAGGCAGACAAAGCAGCTTGCAAAAGAGGTCAATTATGCTAACAAATTCAAGAATCCCTACAATAACAACGGACGGCTGTAAATTTAAATAATTTATTAAAAAGTTGAAACCGAGATTCTAGAAATGAACGGAGTTTAAATTCTGGCATTCCCTTGGGAAATCCGCCTACCCAACCCCGTCGATGACTTTGAGATGGAGCAAACACATAAAACAAAATAAAATGAAAAAAAAATAAAGCAAAAATTAAATAACCCAATCCAACCTCCAATTTGGGGTCTTGTTAGCCGGCCTAAGATAAAGTGAAGGCCAAATGACACATGTACATTTTCTATTGGTTCAATGTATTACTCCATCCGTCCATGAAAAATAGAACACTTTCATTTTCTGCACTCGTTTTAAAAAATGATAATAAATAGTTGAAGTGGGGATAAAGTAAAGTACGAGAGAGAATAATGTAGAGAAGTCTCTTGTCTATATTATTCTCTCTCTTACTTTTCTTTCTCTTCACTTTAACTATTTATTATCATTTTTTCAAAACAAGTGCAGGAAATAGAAGTGACCTATTTTTCGTGGACGGAGGGAGTATTATTTTTGCTTTTTTTATTTACTATTAATTATTGATTAATCACTACTTAATTTATGTACATGTTTTAGAATTTTATACTATAAATATGAAATGTAAATATTTTAGGTAATCACATTTTGAATATTTTTAACATTGTGAATTTATGATATTTTTATTACTTTTAGTTATTAATTTAATTTATTTAATTAATTAATATATTTGTCTTTATATATCATTTCAAAACTCATGTGATTTATTCTTCCAAACATTCATGTGAGCACCTCTTGTGAAATATTCACGTGAGCTAGTTCAATTTATTTATAATTAATTATTATTTTAGGTCATTTCTTTATTATTTGCTACTTTTTTATTGTGCTTCATTTTTTCTATATCCCAAGAAGCATGCAAAATCTTCGCAACAAACTAACTTTCTTTTCGTTCTTGTTTTGATAAATTTGGTTTCATGGATCCAAATTATCCAAACTATCGTCCTTGTTTCCCAAACCATCAAAATTGCCAAAATTATCAACAATTATCATAATATCCAAACTCCTAATTTTTTTACAAATTCCGAGTATTCACAAAACCTTGAATTTTCTCCAAATCTAAGTCAAATTCCTACATCTTCTGAAATTCCCAAGCCTGGAAATATCACCTGCAATTTGTTCGGAGATGTCCAACAAGCGAACAAAAATTAGAGGAGCTCAAAAAATGTAAAAAAAGTGTAAGTTGGTGTGTGAAAGAAGATATAACACTTATGTCTTCTTGGATCTACTCAAGCAAAGATAATGTGCGTGGTAAAAATTAGAAGGGAGATACATTATGACTACATGTCCATAAATTGTATCATGAAAGATAAGCATAAAATCCAGGTGAAATTAACAAATGAAATATGGACTCTTTGAAGGGTCGATGGAAACGACTTAACGGAAACGGCAACAAATGGGTGGCTGTTTGCAGAGAAGCCAATGCCCGAAAGAGGAATAGCAAACCATCACTTTCAATTCAAACACAACATCATTTCAAATATAATATTAGTACGAGTCTCTTCTATTATTAATTGATTTTAGGATGAAATCCTAAGAGCATGTGCTTATTTTTTCTTGTATCTCAAGTAAAACATAGTATCTTCTCTATATTCTGGAGCTAAGCTTTCAAACACCTCAGCCAGAAAGTACTCTGTTTTATTTGCACTACGAATGAGAGTAGTCACAAGTGAGGCCGCCTTATGCCTCTGTTTCTCTTAAACCACCTTCATCAAATAGCAAACACTTATATAAGCACTACTCTAAACTTAAACTTTGTAGGAATCTAAGAGATCAAATAAATATACTGCTTTCCTAGGGTACAATAAATGCGGCGGCTGCTACCCAAACGGACTTCCAAGAAATAAACGTGGGCTAGGGTTTCATTTAAAGAGTGTTGACCAGAAGACTAGAAAGAATTATCGGAGTATTTAACCTAGAAGTTTAAATGAAAAAGGAAGGGATCATAAATAACGATCAAAATATCTTAAGTGTGCGACATAATATCCAAGACAAAATCACAAAAAAAAGGGCTAAGGCCTCAAACCGAAGTCAAGATGCAAATATCCCAAAAAAAAATCCTAAGATGTATCAAATTCAGCGGAAAACGACCAAGAGAAAGAGTAGCTATGTATGAAGACACCACTAGCTCGAAGTTCAAAAACATATCCATTAATTAGTTATCATGCTCAACACCCGCCACCGCTCGTCATCATTCAACCTGCACATAAGGAAAACACATGCAGGGCTGAGTATTTTGAAATACTCAGTGAGCTCATTGCCAAAACATTTTATAAGTTATGCCACCCTTACCAAGTGAATTCGAGTTTTAAGCAGTTATAAAAGAAGTATCACGAGTATCACAAAATATATTTTCATAGACTGGCCACTCAAATAATCTCCCATTTTCTCATCAAATTAACAATCATAAACATTCCATGGTGCGACGAAAGTGTGGCCACACTTTTCGCCCACGAGACCGGCCGACTAGCAAGGACGGCTCCCGATCCCCTCGTGTACACAGCCTGGTAGGGCTTGCGGCCCATACTCAAACCCGAATTCGTATAAGCATATCCAACATCACATTTAAACAAACATAGGCATGGCATAACAGTTAAACCACCCTTATAACACCAAACAATAATTTTGATAAAATAAAAGAGAGTGTTTAGAGTAAAGCCCACCTCGACTGCTTAGTTTTCAAGTAGTTTCGCTTTTCCGTTATCCGGCTTCGCAACCAATGTTTCACCTTTTAATCACATAGGCACATATCACAAATTAGGTTCAATACTATTCTTACTCATGCATGTCTCATTATTTTTTTTCCTTTTCCCATCGATTTATCTTATCATTACTAATTAATCAAGATCATGTTTATCTCACAAGATTATTTAGCCATCAAATACACACTACACAACACACACATACACGACACACACACACACACACCACACACGCACACACGCCACGCACACACACACACACACATGAACATATTCCCATATCCCTTATATCCCTCTTTCACTCAACCAAGATGCATGAGGGTTCAAGAAGACCGATTAATCGGTTAGAAGAAGAAAAAGAAGGAGAAGAAGAAGAATAAGAAAAACTCATAAACAAAATACCTCTTTAGAGAAAATGATCGGTAGAAACAAAGTAGAGACTTGGTTCTTCAAGAATCTTGGCGTTCAAACTCTAATTCTTCTCAAAGGATGACAAAATAGTGGTGTGTAGAAGAAGAAAATTTGAGAGAGTGAGGAATGGTGGGGGACGAAAATTATGGGGTCTAGGGTTGGGGTCTTCTCTTATTTATAGTGCTCAACAAGATCTTTAGGTAATTAGAATAGAATATTTGGTAAGATTTTATTCTACACAATAAATAAAATAATATTGTGAAGTAGGGAAGAAGAATTAACAAAAATAGATCCTAGGGCAAATCTCCCTAGTTTTCGAAAATTAGGCTCTCCAATTAGCCAAGATTTTGTTTTGGTATATTTTACGGAGTAGAATAAAATATCACGGAAAAAAATAAAAATGAGAATCCTCCCAATTTGGAGTAGAAATAGGCGTCCCTATGCCTATTTAAATAAGGCATGGATTTTTAATATCAACTAAAATAAGGTAAGGCAAGATCTCTTGAAGTATGAAAAGATTTGGTAGAATATTTTTATTCTAGGTATGGAAGGAAATCAAGTAAGGAATAAATAAAATAAACAAAATATTATTTCCTTCCCAACATGGTGATTTTCGAAAATCACTATTAAAACAAGGGGGCTCGATTTTTCCTTCTTTAAAATAAGGAAAATTTTGGGTCTTGAATTTAATTTGGATAAATATCCCAAGAATTAAATTAAATTCGGAAAAATAGAATTCCTTCTCCAAAAGGCCAAGGGGTCGAAAATTTCAAGAATTAGGGTGACGAGTATTTATGGAAATTTTCTCTAATATTCTCACTCACCCTTAAACAAATAATTTACCAAAAATAAATAAATCACATGTCACATCATATAATCAACAAGTTTGACTTTTCAAACTTCCAACGCAAACCCTAAACTCAACTCGGCCATAGCATCACATGCAATAAATGCATTTACGACTCCACGTCATCAAAATTAAATCCTAGGACTCTAAAATTAGGGTTCTAAATTCCGGGAGGTTACATATACAACCTCAGTTTCAATATTTACCTAGAATCGTAGCAACCCGGTCATAATATGTCCTTTGACCTTCGACCGACCAAAGAATAACTTGAGAATAGCATAACGACCTTTTTTAGTTGACAATATCTAATTTGCTTTCATAAAGTCCAGATAAAATAATATACTCATCACATAAAATAGTTTACATTTTAGCATGACACAAATATGTGTCAATGATACATGATTATCAGAAAGTAGCTTTACTAAACCTTGAAAATCATAGCTTTGAAAGTCCCTAAAACCCTCCATATTTATGCATGTGTCCAAAAGCATGATTACTAGGACAGGGATAAAAATCTATAAGTAGTATGTGGAGAATATGCGCTTTTTAACTGACTTTAATATGAAACAGTTGAGTTCTCACCTTGTGAATTTACTTGACAGGTCCAATGAATAAGAGATCCACAATCGATTATTTCAACTGTCAAAAGAAATCAGTAACTAACTGTTGGTAATTAAAACTAAATATATATAAATATAACTGTTTCACATTGGTGCTCATATGGAACTGAAATCACTATATAAGTATCGTGGGGCCGGCGGCGCCCTGCCCGATCCCAACCAGCGGCGGCGTCTTCTCTTCAGAGGAGGATGAAGTTTTATTTCATTTAAATTGACTTCACTTTTTTGGGCCAGTCTTCTTCATTGTTTTGGGCCACAGTTTAGCTTTACTAATTAGATTTAAAGCCCAATAAATAGGCTCTAAGGCAGGGTAGTTTCGGTCTTAGTTTATTTAATTTTTGTAGTTTTAAATTTAGGACTTTTTTTATGATTTAGCTTAATATTTTTTTTGCCTTAATTTACAGCCACTGATTCTCAACTTCGAATTTAGTGACAGCCCAATAAAGTAGAGATCCGCAGCCAGTTTTTTTAGTTTTGTTGGAGGAAATCTAGTTACTTAAACAAAACAAAAAATAGCAGGTGATTGTTCTCTCATTCGCAAAAATACGTGACTATGAAAATTGTTGACTTAGATTGATTTTTGTCCACATGTCAAATATATTTTGAAAACAAGGTTGCAATCAGTGTATTTCAAATGCTATTGAACATGATTAAATCAATCATATTGTAGTGGTGGACCCTTCATAGAAGTATACGTTGTAGAATTACAACTTGTTCAATTTGAATACTAGAAAATAATCTTTTTGAGTAACAATTTGATGACCAGTTTTCTTGTTCAATTTGAAGACCAGTTGTAGAATTACAACTTGTTCAATTTGAGTTATTACAGACCATCAATATCAATTCAAACACAAATATACTAGGAGTAGTATCTTACAATGAGTTGAGCTTCAACAAAACCTTAGCAAGGAATGTAGCCTTTAGAGAAACGTAAACTGTTTTCACTGAGCACCAAAAAGTGGTAGTGATAATCAGTTGCTCTCCAAAGAATCAAAGCTCAACCTGTAAATCACAAATAATAATATACTGATCAAGAGTTCTCTAGTTATGGATACTATTGAATGATAAGGATGACATTAGAGTTTATGATTTTATTTTGGCAAATAAATTTCAAGAGCTTATAAGTTTCAAATGAAACCAACATCTTGTAATTATGCATTTTTTTTAGTGATTATGCCTAATTTAGCAGGATCAAAGAATTATAAGAATTTTAAATGATTAATGCTATGAAAGATGAAAACTACTTTTAATCTGTGACATGAATGTGTTAAGTGCCTGTTTGGTAGATATGATATGATATGATCACTCCAAGCTTGATAAATTATCACGGTTAAGTCTAGATAATGTAACAAGTACATTGTGTTTGGTAGAGTAAGATATGGAAATGGATAACTAATTTATGAGTTTGGTTCATCAAGATAGCAATTTGGGGGGTGTTGACAACAAAATTGAAGAAAGGAAATGTGAGAAGTGAGTCCTTGATGATACCTGGATGAATACTACTAGTCCTTGATGATAATTGAAGGGACGTGGCGGACTTTGTATAAATCCTGTCCTGCTGGTAATATCCTTTTTCTCAGTTCGGGCATTCTTTCAATTATGAGAGTCTGAAGGGTAGAGATGCCACTCAATCCCTCTGGAACCATCTCTAGACAAGAACACTCTCCGATTGTTAATTGAGAGAGAAGGGGCATGGCTCCTGACTCCACTCTCCACTCCCTCAACTTAGGCAAACCTCTTAACACTAGCTCCTTGAGGCGAGGAAAACTGTTTGCTGGACACCTCATCTCCTCCCCAACAAATGAGTCATCCTTGAATTGCAGTGTTACCAAGCAAGGAAGCTTTCCCAGTATCCCCATTGGGTCATCCTCAATCTCGGATCTCAACAAATCCAGAAAACTAAGTTTCGAGCTCATCAGGTCACTCTCGCACTTTGCTAGTGTCTTGCCTAACTTAGAAATAATATACAATCCATAAAGATTGGGACATGTCAAAACCTTCTCCATCATTCGCTCACTTGTTAAGTCGCAACTGCCTTCAATAAAAACAACACAAAGCTGTAGCTTGTTCCAGTTCGTAATGCCATTCATGATATCTGACAAGCTTTCATTATCGTGCATCCTTCCTACGAAAATTCGGAGATTCTTCATTCTGTCCATATATTTAAGTTCATGACATCTGCTATCAAAATATGCTAGAGTCTCCAACTCGTATACTCCCTCATCCAATCTTACTCTATAATTTCTAATGTTTTCATTTCCATACAGAGGAAAAAACAAGTGTTTCAGTCGCGACATCTCCTTAAAAACATTCGGAACTTCAACATTGATTGATCCCCGTAAATCAAGGGTATCAATGTATACCAAATTTCTCAAGGACATCGGTAGCTTATCAAGTTCACAAGCTTCTAAACGCAAACATCTAAGGTGAACAAGTTTAGAGATTCCTCTCGGTAACTTTCCTCCTGCAAATTTGAATCCCACGATAACTAGATATCTCAGCAATTTGAATTTCTGAAAATCAATTATACTTTGTGGGGGGAACTCAACCACATCTGATCCTATGACATTGGATAATCGAATAGACCTTATATGCTTGCTAGTATCTTTTCCACAAGCAGCTATAAGCTCGTGCTCGACTTCACTTCTGAAATGGACATCCAGATGTTGTATCTTCACATGTGAGGAAGCTTCCCGTAGTAAGGTACTAAGTTTCCCACCTTTATACTCTAAACTTTGCACACCAAAATGCTCTTTTTTCCCCCATTTCAAACATAGTTCTCGTACTACATCATGAAGTTTGAATTTATCATATTTTATATTTCTGCTTGAGACATCATAATCATGACTAATTTCAAGTTGAACAATGGACCTGGAGGCTAAATCATCTAAGTACAGCTCAGCAACGTCCATTAAAGTGTCGTCCTTGTCTCCAATATTCTCATATGAAACCATGCCTTGTGCTATCCACATGTTATACAGATCCCAAGCATCTATGGTTTCGTCTTCATTGAAAATACCCATATAGAGAAAGCAAGGCTTCAAATAATAAGGTAGACTTTCATAGCTTAAATTTAGCACTCCATCAATCTGCTCTTCATCTCCATATATGGCTGCTTTGATATGCTCATTTACTGATTCCCACTCAACAATCGATTTTTTCTCTCTCAAAGCCCCACCAAGTAAAGAAATTGCCAATGGCAAATACCCACATTTCTGCACCATTTCTTTCCTAATTTTCTCAAATCTTTCTTCCGATGCAAAGTCTGCATATTGAAGTAATTATAGATGACAATCAATTGTATAGTGAAAATGAGTAATTAATAAGGTGTTTGACTATTTACATTTGATTTAACAAGGTAAAAGTTGTTCAAACACCTTAACAATCTAACAAAGTAATCCATATGGCAAAATATTAGTATTAATTTTATAAACAACTTATAAGTTGTAAAATAAGCCCCAATAAGTTGTAAAACAAATACGCTTTAGGGTAAATTTTATAAGTTCTCAACTCAATCGACATTCTCGTAATCTTATAAGCCATGGTAAATTTACAAAAATAGTTCTACTACGCTTTGTGTTCGAATGCATATACTTTCAGTTCTCTACAACTTTATCTCTATTCTGATTATGATTTTCTCTCTAATCATAATTTTCCAGCTAGCTTGCTTATCAATTATCCAGATATTTTGACAACTTTAAATTTATTGATACATTACTCTCTTAGTACCAACTAAATTGAGTCCAAATCTATGGGAACGGAGATTAAGAAATTATGCCGAAAAATAGAAGAGAGGAATAAAGTAAGAAAGATAAAGAGAGAGAACTGGATGAAAGAACCAGTTTGTTAAGGTCTTCGTCGTAACAAAGAAGTAGTTGAGCACCTGATACGGTCAAAGAATGGAAAGTCTACAGGCAAGGAGAGAGAGAAGTGGTTTGGCCGAGCTCCAACAGCTAGAGGAAATATCGCGTAATCAGGTGAAGTTGTTAGCAAGAATAGCTCCAGCAGTTCAAGTAGTTCGGTTGTTTTCCATTTCCTATTTTTATGTGATTTGATTCTATAATTTGAATTCATAGATGATGGAGTAAGGAAAGCCAAAAGAGAAAAAGTACTCCCTTTGTTCCATAGTAATGGAGGCAAAACTTTTCGGCACGGAGATTAAGAAAAATTGTGTTACGTGAGTTAAGTAAAGGGAGAATAAAGTGGAAAATGAAAAAGGTAGATAGATGAAGATAGAAAAAATTAAGAGAGAGTAAAGTAGGCGTGGAAAAATGTGTTGACTTTTACTAAAAAAGGGAAATGACTCTATTACTATAGAACGGACGGAAATGGAAAAACGCCCCTATTACTATGGAACGGAGGAAGTATTTCTTAAGTGATCATATTTTGGGACGACTTTGTCGTAGGTGCCTCGATTGTGTGCAATAAAGTTCGGAGCTTTTTCTTTCCTCACATTCTGTGTTGTCATAATATTGAGGAGTGGGTTTGTGAGGAGTGTGAATTTAAGCACATCTCGTGCTTAAGTAATTCCAGTAGCCTTGGGCGGATGCGCGCCTAGACGGTTTGGAGAAGGCTACCGAGGATCTTGTGCAAAGCAAGGTCTCGTTAACTGCAGCGGTCGACGAACTAAATGCCCAGTTCCGTCAAAACCGAGGAAACGGTTACAGCTTTAGGGTCGAAACTCGACGCCATATGTTTATCACATTCGTAGCCTATCACTTGATCCATGTGAAACTCTTTTAGCAGAAATACCATGAAATTTGCCACCATTCCCATCGCTGCCAACCTCTTACAAGTTTCATTTCCTACACAGAATTATACTAGTTCATTTCTAATTAAACATTTAAAAAACAATTAAAGGATTGTGTGTATATATAGTCCATAAGAGAGAGAGAGAGAGAGAGAATAAAAGGCATGGCTTTCCAGCCACCGGGCGTTCTCTGCTTTTGAGTTGCCTTAGCTTCATCGCCTCCATTTTCGAGGGGCGGAGATGGAGGCGACTTGGAAGAGAAAAATCTACGCACAAGCCAAGAAGATGAAGAGGGCTTCATTTCTTTCTCCTCTTGTGATGCATGCAGGTTTTACGGCCCTCCAACTCAAGTCTAAACCAGGCCTGAGGACGAAGGATCTTCTTAGAATGCGGCGCCCAATTCGGTGGTTGTGGGTTGCAAGTCGCAGTCGCCCATGCCGACTTTCAATGGCACGGATGCCCTCGCGTGGCTGGCTAGGGCGGAGCAGTACTTCCTAACCTCGGAGACCCCACCGAGAACTGGGTGGGTGTTGCCATGGTGGCTCTGGCAGGCTCGGCCCTACCATGGTACCAGCTAATGCAAAAACGAGTCCCAAACCTATCTTGGACTCGTTTTGCGCGGGAACTGATGAAATGATTCGGGGTTAACGGAACGTTGGATGAGTATGAAGTTTTTGCCGCAGTGCGTCACACCGGATTTCTTACTGACTACTCCCTCCTCCCTCCGTCCCCGATTAGGAGTCATGGTTTGACCGGGCACGGGTTTTAAGAAATGTAAAGAAAAGTTGGTTGAAAAAGTTAGTGGAATGTGGGATCCACCTTTTTATATTGGTTTTATAATAAAATGTGTGTGAAGTGAGTTAGTGGAATGTGGGACCTACTTACCATTTATGGTAAAAATGAAGGGTGACTCTTAATTGGGGACGGACCGAAATGGAAAAATGTGACTCTTAATGGGGGACGGAGGGAGTACGTCGTGGCGTTCGAGGCACACCTAGCGCAGGTACCGGATATCTCTTGTCATCAATACATGGGATTCTTTATGGCGGCCCTTCTGCCCGAGGTTCGTCTCCAAATGAAGGTAGCAAAAATCACTACCTACGAGGATGTGGTAGAACTAGCGCGACATCAATACATGGGATTCTTTATTGGCAACCACTCACTCGCTGGGACCGACACCCGGTCAGTCTCTTGCACTGGCAGCCACGCTGACCGCCCATTCAGCTCGGACATCCTCGAGGGGCCCAGTCTCCCTCCCAATTCTCCTCAACTGCCTCCTCTCAGAAGAAGCAACCACGTTTCCGAAGCATGACCACAAAGGAATATAAGCGACATATGGCGGCAGGTACCTGAAAAGTGGACTGAAATACGGGCCGACTCACAGATGCCCTCCCAAAACTCTCAATGTTTTTATCTGCGGGGACGAAAAGGGAGCCGAGGATGACGCTGAGTTCGACGAACCAGTAGCTACGGAAGAAAAAGTGGAGCTGCAGCTATCTGAATTATCACTAAATAGGCTGGACACATCCGATACCATGAAGCTGTTCGGGGAGGTTGGTTCGCACAAGGTAAAGGTGATGGTAGATAGTGGAGCCAGCCAGTGCTTTATTTCGGAGCAGCTCGCGCAGCAGCTACGGCTGCCAATTACTCCCACTTCACCCTATTTGGTTATATTGGGAGATGGGACTACCTGTCGGGCGGCAGGATTCTGCAGAGAGGTGCCTTTGGTTCTGGAAAAGGAAACGTTTGTGGTGCCTTGCTACGTTTTTCCCCTACGTAACATCGACGTAATCCTAGGGGTCTCGTGGCTCGCTTCCCTTGGCGATATCATGGCTAATTGGCAGGATTCTTCGATGACTTTCTCTGTTGCCGGTCGTTCAGTTTCGATTACAAGCAACCCGACCCTTATGCATCGTGCTTGTTCGACGCAGGATCTCCGGGTCCTGTTGGCAGAGGACTACTGTTGGGTTCTCAGGTCAGTCGAAAAGGAGTCCACGCCTGCACCATTCGGGATTGGCGGAAGATGCACGATTGCAGTTGCTGCAACTCGTGTTGGAATTTCCCTCCATCACTCAGTCAGAAATCGACCTTCCTCCGAGCCGCAGCGTGGACCACCAAATTCCTTTACTGCCAAGTACGGATCCCGTGTCAGTCCGGCCGTATCGTTATAATCACTTGTAGAAAGATGAGATGGAAAAGTTAGTGGCTGAGATGCTTGCTTCGATGGTAGTTCAACCAAGTACCAGTCCCTATTCCAGCCTGATGCTCCTCGTACGCAAGAAACACGGATCATGGCGCATCTGCGTTGATTATAGGGAATTAAATAAACGAACTATCCCGGATAAATACCCCATTCCGGGGATTCAAGAGCAGCAAATTACATGGAGCTCGCTGGTTTAGCAAACTTGACTTGAAAGCAGGATACCATCAAATTCGCGTGGCTTCCACCGACATCCACAAAATGGCATTCCGCACCCATTCGGGCCACTACGAGTTTTTAGAGATGCCTTTCAGCCTCACCAACGCCTTGGCTACATTTCAGAGTTTGATGAGTGATATATTTCGGCCATCTTTGCGAAAGATCGTCCTGGTTTTCTTTGACGACATTCTCATCTATAGCGATTCTTGGGAGGCCCATTTACTCAACCTACGGCAAGTATTTCAGGCTCTACACACTCACTCGCTCATGGTCAACCCCAAGAAGTGTCTTTTGAGTCATACTAGAGTGGAGTATCTTGGCCATATTGTGTTGGAATCATGGATTAAATGTGCCCGGTCAATGGACTTTGACCAAATAATAAAAGTGACGAGACATTTAATTTTTCAAAATTAAATGCTACAGCGTCGGTCTACGTTCCACGTAGAAGATCGTAGTATTTTCACTTTCTTAAATCCGATTCCGGTGAGTGAGAAATAGTAGATTAAAATTAAGTTGGACACGATTAAGCTTTATTTAAGCTTGGAGTTTGAATGTAGGGAGCCAGCAACTAGTGTTAGTTGTCTCACATTGGAAGTGAGAGCCTCTTTAGAGGTGTGTAACTTAAGTGATCTACTCCCTCCGTCCCGGCTAAGATGACACATTGCTTAGCCGGCACGGGTTTTAGGAGTTATTGGTTAAAGTGTTTAATTGGAGAGAGAGAAGGTGGATGTAAGTATTAAAGTAGAGAGATAAAGAAAGATGGATATTTTAATAGGAGTGAGAAAAAGTGGTTGAGTGTATTAATTGGAGAAAGAAAGTTACCAAAAAAGGAAATGTGTCATCTTAGTTGGGACAAACTAAAAAGGAAAACGTGTCATCTTAAGCGGGACGGAGGGAGTAGTACACTTAATAAATTCTAGTGGATCAAGTTGGGTTAAAGAGCCCACACACGGGCACACGCGCACGCCGCCACCTCCGGCCCGCCGTGCCGTGCTGTGCCGAGCCGCGTCGCCTCGCGCCCATGCCCGTGGACTTGGATCTTGGCAATTGGTCTTTGGGTGGTCTTTGGGCTTTGGGCTCTTGAGCCTTGCCAAGATATTACTTTTTGGACCAACGCCTGATCAAGTTGAAGAGTCGCCATGATCAAGTCCAGTGACTTGATCAAGCTGAAGCTGGAGTCAAGTGACTTGATCAAGTTGAAGCTGGCGAAGTCTAGCGATATGATCAAGCTGCAGAGTCCAGTGAACTGATCAAGTTGGAGCTGGCCTAGTAAAGTGGCGTGACCAAGCTGGCACAGTCCAGTGAACTGATCAAGCTGAGTGCAGTCTTGATTAAGTTGATACTCAATTCAGGATGTACATGTCTAGATACATCCGGAATTCAAAATCCATAATATTTTGTAACCCCTAACGGTTACATACTCTCCATGATGACAACCATCAAGGATGGTTGACCCCTGCAAGTGGATTGAGCCTATAAATAGGCTAGTCATTTGTGCATTCTAGTATAGAATAACTACGAGATCTAGAACTCACAAACATTTGCATCATAAGCTCTCTCCCTCTCTGCATTGGTTTTTTCTGTCGAAAGCTCTGTCCTCTCCTCCTTCCAGTTCGCCGGAGTTCTGTTGATTGCGGTGCTGCTTAATCAGAGACGTTAGCCGTTTTATCTTTGGAGACGAAACGCCAATCCGAGAGCACTACCAGGGCGTATCTCGTCTTGCGGAAAGAGGCCTACTCGACTCGGCTATTTCCTAACTTTCACGATTTTTTTTGTTTCGAATTTTAATTTGTCATTTCGTTTCAGTTTTTTCCCATTTCTGTATTCCTTCATTTGGGTTGTATTACGCCCGGCTAGTGTTTATCTCTTGTATTCCCAGAACCTCACCAACAATCGCAAGACGAGATAGTAGCTTGCCTTTGAAGGAATTTGGACCTATAACTGAACCTAAAACTTTTGAAACTTAATACCTTTGCAGGAGATGTCAACCAAATCCAACACAGGCCCTGCCACCGCCACTGCAGCCGCTACTCCATCCACCATGTCGACCACCGCAGCGGTCAGCACGTCGTCGATTCCATCGATGATGGCAACTCCCGGGCTCTATCCATCTTCATCAACAACCCCTTGGGCGTTTGTTAACCCCTTTGGGCTCACTGGTGGATCCACCTCGAGTGGATCAGTTGGTTCCACTTTTAGTGGTTCCATCAGATCCTTTATTGGATCGAGTGCTGGGGCCTTCGGGTCTCACACGAGTGTTGAGGCCTTCGGGTCTCACACGGGTGCTGGTTCCTTCGGCTCCAACACGGGTATTGGCTCCTTCGGGACTAATATGAACATGTCGGGCTCTATGCCCAACATTTAATATTTTCTGGGAGTCCATGTAGTTTCGACAGCTGCCAGTAGATAGTGTTCGATTATAAAATTTTTAACTCGGGTCGGGTTGGGAAAAAACCACAATCCGAGAAAGTTGGTGGTATTAGATGCCAGTTCTAAAGTTGCGGGAAATACTAAACTTTTCTGAAAGTCTATGTTTGTACATGGAATTATTCCTATAATTTATTATAAAAACGTGATATTTTAGTAAAATTGTACTCCAGCGCCTTATATTATTGAAACATAAGGTTGGGTTTTAATACTCCTTCCGTCCCATAAAAATAAGGGCAATGGATATGTCATGGAAGTTAGAAAATATTGCGAGCCCCAGAATTGATGTTGAATTTTGAAAGCTACCCTTGCTTTCCAGCTTTTCAAAGTTGGGAACCTTCATTAAAAGTTTTCTGCCCAAATCTGGGTTTATTTCATGCAAGCTGAACACATGTCTCCGGTTTCAATTATGTGGGCCATGCCTACCCAAATCTTTATGGGCCCTTTACTCTAGAAATAAAATAGAGCAAAGTGAACACGTCCTTAATCCAAATGAATTATTCTCGATGATTGCATGACTACGCTACATTAGATATATCAAATTCAGGATTTATTAGGATGCGTAAAATATTTTATATGTTTTAAAATATAAAATAGTACTTCCTCTACCTCATTAAAAATAAAATATTTTCCTTTTCAAATCATCTTATTAAAAATTAAACGTTTTCTAAAATAAAAAAAATTGTATCTTTAGTCTCTTATTTTACTCCCTCTCTTCATTAACTCAAACAACAACACTACATAAAAAATCTTATACAGATTCTCAAATGTTTCATATTTAATGAGTTAGAGAGAGTATATAAGTTTTTAGTGATTGTTTTGAAGTATTTTCTTTTGCTATTTTTTTCCTAATTTTATACTCCCTCTGTCCCACTCAAGATGGCCACATTCTTGAGTGGCATGAGATTTTGGGAAGTGTTGTTAGGTGTAATAAAATAGAGAGAAAAAAGGTAGTTAAATATTTTAATGAGAGAAAAAAGAGGAGGTTATTTCTAAAATTGGAAAGTAACCATCTTGATTGGGACAAACAAAAAAGGAAAGATGGTCATCTTGAATGGGACGGAGGATGTATATTCTATTAAAATAAATTGTATAATATAAATAATTATTATCTCAATATAAAATAGTAAATAAGTTTTTATGATTCCTATAAAAAAAATAACAAATACTTACATCACATATTCAAAAATTAAAATTTTTGCAATAATCATTTTCACTTTAAATTCAATATATACTTATATAATTGAAAATTTTACATAATTTTTAAAAAGTATTGACTATAATTTAATTATTTAAATATTTTTTAGTGTAAATAAACGATTGTATATCTACTCAATAGCTTAATATGCAACTAAAAATTAAATTATAGCATATTATCCGTCCACGATTAATTGATCTTTTTTGACTTGACGCAGGTTTTAAGAAATATAGTAAAAAGTGGATTGAAAAAGTTGGTGGAATGTGAGTCCTATTTTTATATATTACTACATTCGTCCCCCAAATTTTGACACACTTTGACTCGGCACGAGTTTTAAGAAATGTAATGAAAAGTGAGTGGAAAAAGTTGGTGGAATGTGGGTCCTACTTTTAAAGTATTAGTTTTATAATAAAATGTGAGTAGGAATGAGTTAGTGGAATATGAGGTCCATTACCAAAAATGACAAAAAGTGAAGTGTGTCAAAATTTAGGGGACGGACCGAAATAGTAAACTGTGTCAAAATTTGGGGGACGGATGTAGTAGTTTTATAATAAAATATGAGTACGGTAAGTTAGTGGAATATGATGCTTATTGTTAAAAATAGTAAAAAAAATAAGGGTGTCAATTAGTTGTGTACCAACGAAAAAAGGAAGTTAGGCGTCAATTAATCTTAAACGGGGAACACTATATACACCCAAAAAACAAGGAAAATTCATACCCAAAAAAAGTACTAATAACTGTTGTACTAATGTAGGAGTATTGATTTAGTCGGTACATATAAGATATGTTATTATATTATGTGTATATATAAATATGTAATATACTCCCTCCGTCCCCAATTAAGAGTCACACTTTTCCATTTCGGTCCGTCCCCAATTAAGAGTCACACTTCATTTTTACCATAAATGGTAGTAGGTCCCACATTCCACTAACTCACTTCACTCACATTTTATTATAAAAACAATATAAAAAAGTGGGCCCCACATTCCACTAACTTTTTCAACCAACTTTTCTTTACATTTCTTAAAACTCGTGCCCGGTCAAACTGTGACTGCTAATGGGGGACGGGGGGAGTAATGTATAGTACTCCTAATTTTCATAAAAGAAAGAGAAAATTATACCCATAAAAAATACTAACAAGGGTTGTATGTATATTTTTAATTATCGGTATATGTAATGTTATTTTATTACATTGTGTATATATAAATATGCAATATTGTATAGAAGTAGTTTCCATACCTAAGATTGAGTAATTTTCTATAACAGTGCTAGAATGTAATTTTTCTAAATTAGTGTATGTCTAGTTGGACGTTGGGTCCTTCATATTTTCATATGTCAAAAATAATTGGTAGGATATACCATCTCATCATGCCTATGTAATGTAAGATGGTTTATTGAAATTTTTCTCTCTTTCTGCCCTTTGCTTAGGATAATTAATGAAAAATCATAACTAAAATATCTAAATGATAATTACAAACCCCGTTTGTATATGGTCTCCATCAATTGGTTTGTACATTTAAGAAGTAATTTTCTAATATTAATCCTACGAAATAGCTAGTTCCAATGTTGGGTAATGTACAATATACTTGGGTAATGTACAATATACAAGTGTTGGAGTTCCAATGTTGAAGTTTCAAGGTAGTGTTGGGTAAAATAACTCAAATAACTTCTTGAGACTGTTGGAATTACTAACGTTCTATTCTTGGAAGTATATTGTACATTACCCAACACTTATTGAAACTTCAACATTGGAACTCCAACACTTGTAATTCCAATAGTCTCAAGAAGTTATTTGAGTTATTTTCCTTTTCGATAAAAATTACATCTAATCTCAATTAGTTTCTCTCTCTCCTGCTTTCCTCTTTCCTACCTTACCTTTTGTTGTCACTTTATTTTATCTTCATTTACCTTATTAAAAATAACTTTTTTAAATCTCGTAATGGAAAAAAATATGTTTGTGACATGGGACGAGGGAGTAATTAATTTTTGACATTTTGGTTCATTTACCAAAATTAGTCCATTGTAATTTTCAAAAACATTTTAACCATGCATTACGGGAGCGGATCCCATAATGTGGAGGAAACACAGCAGGGGCTGTTGTGCCACCAAACGGTGTCGTTTTCACTCAATTTTAACAAACTCATTTCTATCCAAATAGCTTTAACTCACCCCATTCCATTGTAACCATTATTTTACTAGTTTATTACGCTGAACAATATTTGACTATTAAACAATTATTAATTAGGAGTATTGAACTACTCATTATAATTTACGGATTATTTATCATACTAATTAAAATTTCACAAATTTATATTATGTGACATGCTTATTTCAGTAATATTTCAATAGGGAGTTATCAATTGTAATTAACAATCCATTTTAACTAAAACTCTTTTAACTCCCTCCGTCCAATAATAACAGTTACATTTTGTCATTTTCATTTTGTCATTTTCATTCGTTCCACAATAAGAGTTATATTTAATTTTTTTTCATTATTATAAATGGTAAATATGTCTTACATTCCACTAACCAACTTCACTCATATTTTATTATAAACCAATATAAAAAAAAATGAGCATCTTATTCTAATAATTTTTCTAACTGACTATTCGTTACATTTCTTAAAATTAATGCTAACACCAAATATAATTCAGTTGTAGGATGGAGAGAATATTATATATTCCTATAAAACTCTCTCCGGCACATATTACTCACACTTTTCTATTTCGGTTTGTCCTAAACTACTTGTACCATGTGACAGATGGAGTATATAATAAAGATTAACACATTTAATATAAAATTATTTGCTGAATTTGATAAAGTTTTAGTTAAAATTATCAAAAAAATAATACTTAAATAATACTGAATATAAATTTGTGAAATTTTAATTAGTATGATAAATAATCCGTAAATTATAATGAGTATTTCAATACTCCTAATTAATCATTGTTTAATAGTCAAATATTGTTCAACGTAATAAACAAGTAAAATAATGATTACAATGGAATGGGGTGAGCTAAAGCTATTTGGATAGAAGTGAGTTTGTTAAAAGTGAGTGAAAACGGCGCCGTTTGGTGGCACAGCAGCCCATGCTGTGTTTCCTCCACAGCAGGGGATCCGCTCCCATGCATTACACTATCAATAATTTGAGTCTCATTATCAATTAGCATGACATTAGATACTTTTTTTCTTTTTATGTTCTTCCAGATTAATTTCACATTACAAAGTGTCTGTTTTTAAAAGATGGAGGGCGTAACATAAAACTGACCTGGAATATTTCCATGCTGAAATGCTTTGTTTTTGAGTAGTTCCAAAGCAGCATCCAAATGTAAGAGCCCATGTTTCACTGTCAATCCAATCTCTGCAACCTTTTGTTCCCGTGTTGTCACCAATATTTTGCTCTGCAGATTTTGGACAATGAATGGATGCTTCAACTCCTCCCAATGAGAAAGTTCCCAAAGATCATCCAACACAATGAGACATCGCTTCTCTCTTTGTATATCACATAGTCTATCATATACTGAATTGCTCAGATTTGGAACCTCCGCCCTTACTACTCGTGGCTCATTGTTCAGGACTGAAACACCTTTCTTCTTCTGTGGATTTTCTAGCTGCCTTAGAACTTCCTTCCAAACTGATTGACTATCGCATTGCTGAGTAATGCAAACCCACGCCGACAGATCAAAGTCGGTCGTCTCGTTGTAGAGCTTCTTGGCAATTGTGGTCTTGCCTGACCCTCCCATTCCCCACACTGATATAATTCGATCCTCCGTGTCTTTCCCTAGGTGATGAACAAGCTGCTTCAGCTCATCCTCCATGCCTACGAAGCAATCTCCCATCTCCAAATTGGGGTAAGTCTTCCTTGACATGTTGTTTCCACCCGAGCTTCCCCCCTCTCCATTTGGATTAGTGCGTATTATGCCACTTTTTTGCATAGCTTTGCTTATCCTCTCCAGGTGTGACGTAATTTGTGAAATCTCGGAGCCTAATTGGTGGAGTGAGTAGCAATCTTCCAAAATGCAGGAATATTTGCGGACGAACTGTCTGAGGCCTCTTCTCCTGGAATAAATTTGATAAGCTGCATGTCTTTCAATGACAGCTTCGGATCTGAAGACGAGATCTCTGATCTGCGAGATCCAATTGAAGATGGTTCTGCTTTCATGTCGTCTTTTATCAGCGTCTTCGAGTAAACACTTCATCTCTATGAGCTGCCTCTCGAGCTCCTTGACTTGGTTGCCTACACCAGCTAAAAACCTTCCCTCTTCCAATAGTAAATCACGGATAGTTTCGAGAGCAATTGACACCACTGCTTCTGCCATTGCAACAATTCCAAGCTTTGATTGTTTAGTGAATACTCAGATGTGACGAAAGGGTTACGAAAGTAGGAATGCAAGAATCAAGAGAGGATATATAGATTAAGAACTTGTGATGAACAACAAAGTATACGCACAAAGAAAGGGGGAAGAAACAAGTATAGACTCAAAATGGTCATGTTACGTATTTCATGAGTAGTAAAATAATCTCACTTTTATTCCTTTCTTATGCAGTACTTTATTTCTTGAGCAGTATAATAATCTCACTTTATTCCTTACTTATGTTTATTTTCTATGCATTGAAATATTCTCACTTTATTCTTTTCTTTCGTGAGCAGTAAACATTCTGACTTTATTCTTTTCTGATGTTTAACATTCTGACTTTAATTTATTTCAAGTAAATGTTTAGGGCATCCACAACTTCGACCCGGGTTCAGGCTCCAAGTCCCCTCCACGTCATCGTTCCCCTAAATTTTAGTCCCAAGCCACAACTCCTTTTACCATGCAGGCCCCATCCAAGCCCCAACTATTAAATTGCACTATTCACAACTCTGATAAGACTCGTTTTATGCATAGTTTAAGGTGGTTAATATACTATTTTAGGGGATATAACACAAGAAAAATTGGAGTTTTAGTGTACAGGTTGAAGAATCGACCAAGTGGTAGATGCATGAGTCTTGATCAAGTGGAAATAGAAGAGAAAATGGCCCAGAAGTGGTACAAGCTGATCAAGAGAGCGAAAGTGATGTGACCATGCCAAGCAGCCGTGCAACTTGATCAAGAGATCCGATTAAGATGGAGTTGCGAAAGGATGAGTCATATGAGAGAGAAAGATGAGTTGTCTTCTTCTACAAGGTTATTAATGTCAAATCATGAAGACCTTGCCCTAGGGATTGGAGCTGAAGTCGTCCTATAAATAGAGGTGGAACCGAGAAGAAATTCATCATTGATCATCGAGCCTAAAATCTCGACATACACCCAGTTCCAATTTCTACACCAAAGAGAAGCAGCAGCCATGGGGAAAGGAGGTTAGATAGCAGCGAGGACCAGACTTCTACCGGAAGGATACTCTCGTCTTCCTCACTTGGACGAGAGAGCTTAGTTTAGAAGAAAGCTACTGTCGTTCGTGTGTTCTTAAGCTCCGCGGAGCAGCTACAATCATTTTAATTCTGTTTTGTTATGTTTTCGAGATACAAGTCCTAACTGCGATTAAGAACTACGTAAATGTACAACTAATTCACATTTTTTTATTTTTCCATTTTGTTGATTATCAACTAGTAGACATGTTCTTCTTTTCCATTTTGCTATAGGCGGTTACAGCTCTTATTTTTCTAGATGAACATGATTAGAGTTGGAGAATTATGTTTTTCACAACGGCTGTATATTTCTTCTCAAAATACTTCAAACAAATGGAAGAAAGTCAGAAACTCCATACATGAAATTCTCCAATTGGAAATGAAAATTAAATCTGGAAATCTTCTACAACCAAGTCTTTAAATTTCCTTTAAAAAGAGACAATTTTTTTTCTAGCGGAAGCATCCACATAACTCAGCTACAGAACATAGAATGGTAGTATTGATAGTGAAATTATAGAAATACACACAAAACAGAGGAAAATACAAGTTACTCCTATACAAGTTACTCCTATTCAAGTATTACTCCCTCCATATCTTAAAATTAAGTCGTCGCTAGATTCAATAAAAATATTGAAAGAATGTAGTAACTAGAGCCTGCATAGCTTCATAAATTGGTCAGGTAGTTGAACTATAATCTAAAACTCATGCATGTCTTTTAGTATTGCATTAGGCTTTGCTTTGACTGCAGGTTAGATTATAGGACATATTAAAAATAACTTAATAAAACTAAATTGATGTCCTAAATCCAATGGTCCTTAACTAAGCAAAGAATAATACACATGCGAAAGGAAACACCAATAGCACTTGACTTAGGTAAAGAAAGGTAATAAGATAAAAAAAAAAATTAGTGACAAATATCTTATTATTTCAGATTGTGAATAGCACTTGTTATTTAGTAATTTACAACCGTATTCTCAAATTGTGAATTTAGTTGACAACTAAATGAACACAACTAATTATTTCAGCTTTATCTGAGGAATTTAGTCACTTTATAGAACAATGAAACAGCAAGCGATTCATCACTCAAGTGCAATTGCAAAATCCAATTTATCCTTATACAAAGAGATTCAATCAAATATCTTATAAAAGTATAAAATATTATTTCCATGTATAATTGTACAATGATCCTAGCTACTATAATGGATCGACTTTAAACAATAATTGATCGTGCAATTCAATACAAACCAAATATAACGCAAACACGTACAAATATACAATAATTCATTTTCAACATTTGAGTTATTGCAAACCATCTATTTCAATTCAAACACAACATCATTTCAAATATAACTATGTTATTACCCACACTTATACACAAACACATAGTAACTAGGAATGATTTCCCGGCCAGAGAAAAGAGTACAAAAAGGAACACTCAGAGAAATACAACGTAACAACGTAACTGAAGCAAGAAGGGGAAGAAATTTAACCTGCAAAAAAAGAAAAATAAAATAAAATACAAAGAGATACAATCTTACAAAGAGTTATAGAGTCATAAAAACCTTACCAAGGAATGTACCCTTTGGAGAAAGGTAGTTATTCACCTGTAAATCACCAATGACATGATTAGAGCTTATGATTTTATTTTGCCAAAATTGAATAAAGAAAAATGTGAGAAATGAGATACCTGGTGAAGACTATAACTTGATGATAATTGAAGGGACATGGCGGACCATCAGTAAATCCTGTCCTGCTGGCGATAACCTTTCTCTCAATTTCGGTATTCGTTTAATTACGAGAGTCTGAAGGGTAGAAAGGACAGTCAATCCCTGTGGAACCATCTCCAGACAAGAACAATCTGCGATTGTTAATTTAGAGAGAAGGGGCATGGCTCCTGACTCCACTCTCCACTCCCTCAACTTTGGTAAACCTCTTAATACTAGCTTCTTGAGGCGAGGAAAACTGTTTGCTGGACACCTCATCTCCTCCCCAACAAATGATTCCTTATATAATCGCAATATTATCAAGCAAAGAAGCTTTCCCAGTATCCCCATTGGATCATCCTCAAACTCGGATCCAACCAGATTCAAACACATAATTTTCGAGCTCAACAAATCATTCCCGCACTTTGTTAGCGCCTTCCCTAACTTAGTCCTAATTATCAATTCATAAAGATTGGGACATGTCAAAGCCTTCTCCAGCATTCGCTCACTTGTTAAGTCGCAACTTTCTTGAATGGTTACTCGAAAATCTTGTATCTTGTTCAAGTTCATAATGTCATTCATGATAGCTGACAAGCTTTCATTATCGTATATTGTTGCTATAAAAAATCGGAGATTCTTCATTCTGTCCATACATTTAAGGTCATGGCATCTACTATCAAAGAATGCTAGAGTTTCCAACTCATATACTCCCTCATCCAATCTTAGTCGATAATCTCTAATGTTTTCATTTGTATACATAGGAAGAAACAAGTGTTTTAATCGCAACATCTCCTTAAAAACATATGGAACTTCAACATTCTTTGAATACCTCAAATCAAGGGTATCCATATATACCAAATTCTTCATGGAAGAGGGTAGCTTATCAAGTTCACATTCTTGTAAACGCAAACATCTAAGGTGAACAAGTTTAGTGATTCCTCTCGGTAACTTTCCTCCTGCAAATTTGAATCTAAACAAAAATAGATCTCTCAGCAATTTGAATTTCTGAAAATCAACTATACTTTGTGGGGGGAACTCAACAACATTCGATTCCATGATATTGGATAATCGAACAGACCTTATATGCTCGCTAGTATCTTCTCCACGAGCGATTATAAGCTCGTGCTCGACTTCACTTCTGAAACGGATAGCTAAATGTTGTATTTTCATATCCGACGAAGCTTCCCGTAGTAAGGTACTAAGTTTCCCACCTTTATACTCCAAACTCTGCACACCAACATGCTCCCTTTTGCCCAATTTCAAACATAGTTCTCTTACTACATCATGAAGTTTGCATGTACCATATTTTGTAATATTTCCGACGTCATAATCCAGATTAATTTCAACCTGAACAATGGACCTGGAGGCTAACTCACTTAAGTACAGCTCAGCGATATCCATTAAAGTGTCCTCCTTGTCTCCAATATTCTCATATGAAATCATGCCTTGTGCTATCCACATGCTATATAGATTAAAAGCATCCATGGTTTCATCCTCATACAATATACCCATATAGAGAAAGCAAGGCTTCAAATAATAGGGTAGACTTTCATAGCTTAAATTTAGCACTCCATCGATCTGCTTTTCATCTCCATATATGGCTTCTCTGATATCCTCCTTTACTAATTCCCACTCAACAATTGAATTTTTCTCTCTCAAAACCCCTCCGAGTAAAGAAATTGCCAATGGCAAATAACCACATTTTTCTACCATTTCTTTCCCAATTTTTTCAAATCTTTCTTCCAATGCAAAGTCTGCATATATTGATGTAATAATAAATAAATGATGATCAATTGAATAGTACTCCCTCCGTCCCCGAATACTTGACACGGTTTGACCCGGCACGGGTTTTAAGAAATTTAATAGAAAGTGTGTTGAAAAAGTTGGTGGGATGTAGGTCCTACTTTTAAAGTATTAGTTTTATTATAAATGTGAGTAGGAATGAGTTAGTGGAATATGGGGTCCACTACCAAAAATGGAAAAAGTGAACTGTGTCAAGTATTCGGGGACGGACTGAAATGGCAAACTGTGTCAAGTATTCGGGGACGGAGGGAGTACAATTGACTAAGAAAGTGTTATTATAATTGTTTTTCCTAGAACTTAAAAATTCTTTCAAAGTACTTGGAAAAATAAGCTTATAATCAAACTATTACTCTATAATAAAATAAGCTTCAGTAGCTTATGAGCACTTCAAAACTAATTTTATCATCTCAATTTATTTTTTAACAATTTATAAGCAGTGGTAAAATTACAAAAATAGTTCTAGTGTGCTGTGTATTCGAATATTTACTTCTGATTTCATTTCTTTATAGTTTTATCTCTATTATGACTCTAATTATTTCGCTTGCTTATAAGCTCAATTATTGAGATATTTTTGATAATTTCAAATCTATTGATATTAGGTATATTGGCCCCTAATATCATGGAACTTTCAAAAATTTGGATTTTTTCCACGAACTTTTAATTTGGTAAATAATATCAAGAACTTTACCCGAGTTTGTTAATTCTCACAGGCGAAAAAATTACGGAAAATATTATCATGATACTGATTTTTTTTCTGAATTGCTCGAGAAAAACTTCGAGAGCTTCAAGTTCTTCAATATTTGAGGATAGTTTTTTCTTGAAGTACTCCCTCCAATATTGTTCTTCAATCCATTAATATAGCCGGAATTTTTTCACCAGTGGAAAATAACAAACTCGGAAAAAGTTTGTGATATTATTTGCCAAATTAAAATTCGTGGGAAAAACTCAAATTTTTGAAAATTCCATGATATTAGGGGCCTATTACTGGATTGATCGGTTTGTCTAAATATCTTTGTTTAATTCGGTCGTGAATAAATTATAAAAAATGAATTAGATAGTATTTAATGTATCCATAGTTTCATTGCTACCCTTAGGCATGTTTGGTTGACGAGAAAGTAAAATTGGCAAGGAAAATGAATCCCGGGAATATGATTCTTAATAACTTTATTTTCTTGTGTTTGGAAAATATCAAGATTTTAAATTTTGATTTAAACAACAAACTAAAAGTATACTCCTTCCGTCCCAAGTTACTTGAGTCACATTCCTTTTTAGGATGTTCCAAGTTACTTGAGCCATTTTTCTTTTTGGCTAAAAACAAATTATATTGTTATATTTATTATTACGATGGATAGTTTAAATTATATATAATATTATATAATAATAAAACTGTATTTATAGTTATATAGAGTATTATAGTATTATAATCATGAATGATTATAATAATAAATATTATTATTATTATTATTATATTTACGGATAAGATAATTAAATAAATTTTATAATTAAAATTTACTACGATTTTATTGATTAGTTATTAATTTATAAAATAATAGTAATATTTTTTTTATTATATAATTTATATTATACAATTAATATTTAAGTATTTAATAAATTATTAATCTTTATTATGATAATAACAATTAATATAGTTATAACTACGATAATTTTAATTATAGTTATTTATTATAAAGAAATTAAGTATATTTTATAATGTTAAATTATTTTTAAAATATTTTAATTGATAATAATAATAATAATAATAATAATAATAATAATAATAATAATAATAATAATAATATATTGCATTAAATATGTAAGAATCCTTAAAATGGGAAAAAGAATACCTAAGAAAGGGTAGGATTCTATATATTGCATTAAATAAGTAAGAATCCTTAAAATGGGAAAAAGAATACTTAAGAAAAGTTAGGATTCTGAATTCTAGAAGCTTGTACTAACTTTCCTTGTTCTTGAGATTTTGATTGCTTTCTCAGTTTGATTAAAAACTAAAACAAACACAAAAATTTAAAATTTAAGGAATCAGATCAGTTTCTCAGACAGAATCCAGGCAACCAGCCATTGCCTTAGGGATCAATCGGTTTGTTTGAGTACCCTTATGTTTATCTGAGCAAATATATACTCCCTCCGTCCCGACTAAGATGACACATTGCTTAGCCGGCACAGGATTTTAGGAGTTATTTGTTAAAGTGTTTAATTGGAGAGAGAAAATGTGGGTGTAAGTATTAAAGTAGAGAGATAAAGAAAGATGAATATTTTAATAGGAGTGAGAAAAAGTAATTGAGTGTATTAATTGGAGTGAGAAAGTTTCCAAAAAAGGAAATGTGTCATCTTAGTTGGGACAAACTAAAAATGAAAACGTGTCATCTTAAGCGGGATGGAGGGAGTAGTATTCATTAAAAACTGCTTAGAAACTACATTGGGGGATTGATCAGATATGTATTGTAAGTTAGAGAATCTTAGTTTGGGAAAAAACAATGCAGAGAGAATTGATCAAATGTGTATTGTAATTAGTACATGATAAAAAAACAAATAGTATAATTTCTTTTATAATTAATTAAAACAACTAATTATACTATAATTATGAAAATTATTTAAGTATTATATTATCATCTAAAATTTAAATAATATTTATTTATTTTAGTTAATTTTATACTTATTTTATTAGTTAGCAAGTAAAATATAATAACATATAGTGCAACTTATTACTATAAAATTTAAATATGATAAGGGTAATTTTGAAAGATATATCTTTGACTAATTACTTATTTTTTATGCAAAAAAAATACATGTATGTCTTCGAGTAATTTTGAAAGATATACTTCGAGTAATTCATTTCATTTTGCATGGTATACATTCATTTAACTTATTATTAAATATTTGATTATTTTGTATTGTATATTTTTAATTTTGGTATTAGTTTCAAATGAATTTTTTTTTATTTTAAGTTATCATTATTTGCGAATTTTAAGTGAATCACAATCAACTTATAGAATTGTCAAATAGAGATTTATTGTAACTAATTAGTTAATTAAAGAAATATTAGGAGTATTGCATAATTATAAGGATAGCAAATCTCATTCACCTTAATTAGAAGATATAAACGATTATAAAGACAAGAATTTATATATACAAAATAAAAGTTTAATAAGAAGTGAAATGGGTAATAATGTAAAAATATCATTTTCAAAGAAAAAGGGGCATGCGATATGGGACGGAGAGAGTAATAATTAAGTACTCCTACATTTATTAGACTTGGGATCTATCGGATATAAGCAGTGATGTAATCAGGCATTTAAATAATTTAGTGCTGAGTTATAAAAAATATTAAAATATTCAACCTTTTTACGTTAAAAATATGAAACAGAGTAGTAACATTTTCTTGCGTGGGGTTATATCCCAAAACTCACAAAAATAAATGCGCAAAAATGCGATTAGTAAATATACTTACTAGACAATTTATTATTGAAACATAGGATTTTTTAAGAGCAACATTTTCTCATGTGGAACCATATTCCAAAACTCACAACGTACAACCACGACTTCAACTTGTAATTTATAGAAACAGGAATTTTTATAGTAAAATCGTACTCCTGCGTCTTATATTATTGAAATAAATGATTGGACTTTAATATAACAAATAAAAGAAAATACCCAGTTGATATAACCTTGGTCAGTGAGACTACCCAGAAGTAGTAGTAAAAATAAATAAATAAAAACCCAAATAATAAGCCCACTAGAGTTAGAGAAAAAGCATTGATCCTATGAAAACCGGAAGAGATCAATTATTACTCCCTCTGTCCCATTAGAAATGAAACGTTTTTCTTTTTAGTTTGTCCCATTAAAAATGAAACGTTTCCTAAAATGGAAACATCTCTATTTCTACTATTTCATCTCTCTTACTTTACTCTCTCCTCATTTACTAACAAAACAACACTACATAAAAATCTGTGCCAATTTTCAAATATTGCATATTTAATGGGACGGAGGGAGTTCATTATATATTATTTCCTAATACAATATTATAAAGTGGACACATAATAATCATAAACATTTTCGTAATAATTTTTTTAGAAATGCAAATTAACTAATGCAATTACATTTCTTGTGAAGAGTTCACACAATTATTTAAATTAAAAATAATAAAGAGAGGAAATACTTAAAAATAATAAAGAGAGGAAATACTAGAGAGGAGTCAGAGGAGAGGGGTTGGATTGAAAATGGATTTTCTCAATTAGGGCTGACAATTTTTGGCACGACATAATATTCCGACACGAATTCGAACGAAATTAATGGGTTTAGGTCAAAGTTTATTGGGTTCGTGTCCTTATCGGGTCGACCCATTAAGGACACGAAAATTTCATGTCGTGTTCGTGTTACCCGTTAAGAAATAATATTATAATATTACTACCTCCATCCACCAAAATTTGTCCCACTTTGACCCGGCACCGGTTTTAAGAAATGTAATGGAAAGTGAGTTGAAAAAGTTAGTGGATTGTGGGTCCTACTTTTATATATTAGTTTTATAATAAAATGTGAGTAGGAATGAGTTAGTGGAAGATAGGGTCCACTACCAAAAATGATAAAAGTGAAATGGGACAAATTTTGGGGGACGGACGGAAATGAAAAAATGAGACAAATTTTGGTGGACGGAGGTAGTATTATTTTTTAGTATTCTAAAAATGGTACTCCCTCCGTCCCAGAGTATTAGACTCGCTTCTTTTGGGCACAGGATTTTAGGAGGTGATATTTAAATAGTTAAAGTGGAGAGAGTAAAGTATGAGAGAGGGAAAAAGTAGGGGAGAGAAGAGAGAAAAAAGTAGGTAGAGAATAAAATAAGATAGATGCTTTTTGCTAAAAAAGGAAATGAGTCTAATATGTTGGGACATCCCAAAAAGGAAAGTTGGTCTAATACTCTGGGACGGAGGGAGTACTTTTTTTGTTGGATTTCGTTGGATTTTGCTGTTATGAATCAATTGATGTTATTGTTCATCAGATCATATTGTGTAATCAGATTTTATGTTTTTAATTAGACTCTTAATGATCAGATTTAAGATTTTGCAACTTTTGTAAATAAAAAGCAGTTGTTATCAAATTCTAACTGTGTTATCAGGTCGTGTTGTATAGTATCAGGTTGACCCAAGGTGGTTCATGTTTGGTCCGTGCCGTGCTCGGGTCTAAGGGTAGCAGGTAGGGTTTGGGTTTGGAGTTTTCTTAACAGGTCGTGTTCGTGTTCGTGTTGAGTTGTTAACGACCCAACACGCACGATTGGTCACCCATACTCTAAAAAATATGAGATCCACTAATCCACATTTGTCCTTGGTGTATTAGGAATGCACTATATAATGTAGTTGTAGTAAGTGATCCATTCCGCTGAAAAATATCTCGACAATCTAAATTACTTGAGTCGTGCCTATTTTGGATTGTCTCAAGTTATTACTTGAGTTATTTTCCTTTTTGGTAAGACATTTAATATTCTCTCTAATACTTTACTCTTTTCTATTTTCTCTTTTACTTTTTTGCTGCTTTATTTTATTTTTATTAAACTCGCTAAATATAACTTTCTTAAATTCTGTAAAAAAAAAATGCCTCACTAACATAGGATAAGGGAGTAGTTCATTTTTGGTATTTTGGTTTATCCATCAAAACTAGTCCACTTTTAGTTGCAAAAACTTTTTTTAATCATGCATTACACTAATAGTAATGATTTGAGGCTCATTGTCGACATTAGATACTTTTTTTCTTTTTCTCTTCTTCTAGATCAATTTAGCTTTAGAAAGTGTCTATTTCTAGAAGACGGAGGGAGTAATATAAAACTGACCTGGAATGTTTCCATGCTGAAAGGCTTTGTATTTGAGTAGTTCCAAAGCAGCATTCATATCTAAGAGCCCATGTTCGACTGCCAATCCAATTTTTGCAACATTTTGTTTTCGTGTTGTCACCAATATTTTGCTCTGCAAATCTTGGACAATGAATGGATGCTTCAACTCATCCCAATGATCAAGCTCCCAAAGATCATCCAAAACAATGAGACATCGCTTCTCTTTTTGTATCTCACACAGTCTCTCAATCAACTCTGAGTTGCTCAGACTTGGAACCTCCGCCCTTATTTGTGGCTCATGGCTCAGACTTGAAACACTCCTCTTCTTTTCAAGCTGCCTCAGAACATCCTCCCACACAGATCGACTCTCGCATTGCTGAGTAATGCAAACCCACGCCGACAGATCAAAGTCGGTCGTCTCGTTGTAGAGCTTCTTGGCAATTGCGGTCTTGCCTGACCCTCCCATTCCCCACACTGAAATAATTCGACGCTCTGTATCTTTCCCTAGGTGATCAACAAGATGCTTTAGCTCTTTCTCCATGCCTAGGAAGCAATCTCCCATCTCCAAATTGGGGAAAGTCTTCCTTGACATGTTGTTTCCACCCGAGCTCCCCCCTTCTCCGTTTGGATTGATGATTATGCTTCTTTTTATGCCGTTTTCTTGCATATCCTTGCTTATCCTCTCGAGATTTGATGTAATTTGTGAAATCTCGGAGCCTAATTGGTGGAGTGAGTAGCAATCTTCCAAAATGCAGGAATATTTGCGGACGAACTGTCTGAGGCCTCTTCTCCTTGAAGAAACCTGATATGCTGCGTGTCTTTCAATGGCAGCTTCGGATCTGAAGACGAGATCTTTGATCTCCGAGATCCAATTGGAGATGGTACTGCTTTCATGTCGTCTTTTATCTGCGTCTTCGAGGAAACACTTCATCTCTATGAGCTGCCTCTCGAGCTTCTTGACTTGGTTGCCCACACCAGCTAAAAACCTTCCCTCTTCCAACAGCAAATCACGGATAGTTTCTAGAGCAATTGACACCACTGCTTCTGCCATTGCAACAATTCCAAGCTTTGATTGTTTCGTCAACGGTGCTCAGATGTGAAAAAAGGAATGAAAGAAGCATGTTAAGAGAAGACTGTTTAAACATACTAGTACTCGCTTGCATTGGTTAGTTGAAACTACTGAAACTGAAAGAGACATGATTTCCAGCTACCATTGCCACAGATTAAACATACAAAATTAATTAGCATGTCATTATTGGCTTGCTCAATTTGTCTACTAGTAGACATATTGGTTAGTTGAAACTACTGAAACTGAAAGTGACATGATTTCCAGCTACCATTGCCACAGATTAAACATACAAAATTAATTAGCATGTCATTATTGGCTTGCTCAATTTGTCTACTAGTAGACATAATGGTTAGTTGAAACTGAAAGTGACATGATTTCCAGCTACCATTGCCACAGATTAAACATACAAAATTAATTAGCATGTCAATATTGGCTTGCTCAATTTGTCTACTAGTAGACATATTGGTTAGTTGAAACTACTGAAACTGAAAGAGACATGATTTCCAGCTACCACTGCCACAGATTAAACATACAAAATTAATTAGCATGTCATTATTGGCTTGCTCAATTTGTCTACTAGTACACATTTTTTATTATCCATTTGTTAGCGGGTCATTAGTGGCTTGCTTAACTTGTCAACTATAGTACACATTTTCTTACTATTATCCATTTGTTAGCAGGTAATTAGTGGCTTGCTTAACTTGTCAACTAGTACACATTTTCTTATTATGCATTTGTTAGTAGGTAATTAGTCGCTTGCTTAACTTGTCAACTAGTACACATTTTCTTATTATCCATTTGTTAATAGGTAATTAGTGGCTGGCTTAACTTGTCAACTAGTACATATTTTCTTATTATCCATTTTTTAGCAGGTAATTGGTGGCTTGTTTAACTTGTCAACTAATACACATTTTCTTATTATCTACTCCCTCCGTCCCATTAAATATACAACATTTGCTTTTCGGCACAAAATTTTATATAGTGTTGTTTTGTGAGTTAATAAAGAGAGAGTAAAGTAAGAGAGAAGAAAAAGTAGAGAGAGTATTTGTAACATCTCGGAATTTAGAACCCTAATTTTAGAGCCTTAGAATTTATTTTGATTACGTGGAAACGTGAAATATTTATGAACGCATTTATTGCATGAGATGCTATGGCCGAGTCGAGTCTAGGGTTTGCGTTGAAAGTTGAAAAGTCCAACTTATTGATTTTTGTGATGTGGCATGTGATTTATTAATTTATGAAGTGAATTATTGGTTAAGGGTGAGTGAGAATATTAGAGAAAATTTCCATAAATACTAGCCACCTAATTGTTGAAATTTTCGAACCCTAGACCCCTTGGAGAGGGAATTCCATTTTTTCATATTTAATTTAATTCTTGGGATATTTATCCAAATTAAATCCAAGACCCAATTATTTCCTTATTTTTAAAGAGGAAAAATCGAGCCCCCTTGTGCCTTAGTGATTTTCGAAAATCACCTATTGTGGGAAGGGAAGAATTATTTTATTTTAGTTAATCCCTTATTTGATTTCCTTCCATACATAGAATTTAAATATTCTACTAAATCTTTTCATACCTCAAGAGATCTTGCCTTATCTTATTTTAGTTAATATTGAAAATCCATGCCTTATTTAAAAAGGCATAGGGGACGCATTTTTCAATCCCTAATTGGGAGAATTCTTATTTTTATTTTGCTCCGTGATATTTTATTCTACTCCGTGAAATATACCAAAACAAAATCTTGGCTAATTAAAAAGCCTAATTTTCGAAACCTACATGCCTTGGAACCCTAGAGCTTATTTTTGGTATTTCTTCTTCCCTACTCCATAATATTGATTATTTAATTGTGGAGAATAAAATCTTACCATATATTCTAAAGATCTTTTTGAGCTCTATAAATAAGAGGAACTCCTAAACCAAGCCATCAAATTTTCGCCCCCCACCCTAAGTACACGCCCCCTCCCTCTCCTCCACACTCTCTCAATTTTCTTCTACTTTTCTTCAATAATCTTTCAGCCTTTGAGAAGAATTTGAAGTTTGATTCAAGAATCTTGAAGAACCAAGTCTAATACTTAATTCCCACCGATCGTTTTTCTCATAAGGTATTTTATATTCATCTTCTTCGACTCCTCTTCTTTCTAAACGATTAATCGGTCTTCTTGAACCCTCATGCATCTTGGTTGAGTGAAAGTAGGACAAAAGGGATATAGGAATATGATACGTGCGTGTGTGGCGTGTGTGTGTGTGCGTGTCGTGTGTGTGTGTCTGTTGTGTAGTGTGTGTTTGATGGCTAAATATTCTTGTGTGACATATGTTGATGTTAGATCAAGATTTGAGATGCAAATGGAACTTGTGTGATAAACATGATTTTGATTGATTAGTAATGATAAGATAAATCAATGGGAAAAGGAAAACGTTTTGAGACATACATGAGTAAGAGTAGTGTTGAACCTAATTTGTGATATGTGCCTATGTGATCTAAAAGGTGAAACTTTGGTTACGAAGCCGGATAACGGAAAAGCGAAACTACTTGAAATCTAAGCAGTCGAGGTGGGCTTTACTCTTAAAACTCTCTTTTATTTTGTCAAAAATATTGGTGTTATAAGGGTGGTTTAACTGTTATGCCCTGCCTATGTTTGTTTTATTGTGATATTGTGTGTCCGATGCCTAGTTTGTGAGTTCGCTCCATTGGGCTATAGGGCTATGGATATGATTATACGAATTCGGGTCTGAGTATGGGCCGCAAACCCTACCAGGCTGTGTACACGAGGGGATTGGGAGCCGTCCTTGCTAGTCGGCCGGTCTCGTGGGCGAAAAGCGTGGCCACGCTTTCGTCGCACCATGGAAAGATTGAGATTGTGATTGTGGAAATTTATGAGAAAATGGGGAGTTATTTTGACTGGCCAGTCTAATGAAAAATATATTTTGTGATACTCGTGATATTCTCTTATAACTGCTTAAAACTCGAGTTCACTTGGTAAGGGTGGCATAACTTATAAAACGTTTTGGCAACGAGTTCACTGAGTATTTCAAAATACTCAGCCCTGCATGTGTTTTCCTTATGTGCAGGTTGAACGATGACGAGCGGTGGCGGGTGTTTAGCTTGTTAACTAATTAAGATGGATAATTTGAACTCCAAGTGTAGTTGTGTCTTCATACATAGCTGCTCTTTTTCTCTTGGTCGTTTTCCGCTAGTTTTGATACACTTATTGTAACAGCCCGCCCTCCTAGGGTAGAATAAATGCGGCTGCTGCTACCCGAAACCGACTCCAAAGAAGTAAACACAGACTAGGGTTTCATTTAAAGAGTACCGACCAAAGGAAACGAAGGAAATATCAGAGTATTTAATGCACTAACTTAACCTAGAACTTAAATAGGTAAACAAAAGGGAGTTTTATAAATGACGATCAAAACTTAAGAGAATGACATAGGTTTCAAGATAACGTCACGAGAAAAGTATAAGGCCTCAAAAACGAAGAAGAGTGCCAATCAACCAAATCAATATCAGAGTATTAGAACCTAGCGGAAAACGACCAAGAGAAAAAGCATAGCTATGTATGGAGACACAACTACACCTAGAGTTCAACATATCCATTAATTAATTTAGCTGCTCAACACCCGCCACCGCTCGTCATCATTCAACCTGCACATAGGAAAAACACATGCAGGGCTGAGTATTTTGAAATACTTAGTGAGCTCGTTGCCAAAACATTTTATTCAAAAGTTATGCCACCCTTACCAAGTGAACTCGAGTTTTAAGCAGTTAAGAGAAATATCACGAGTATCACAAAATATTTTCCATAGACTGCCCAGTCAAAATAACTCCGCATTTTCTCATCAAATTCCACAATCACATATCACAATCTTTCCATGGTGCGACGAAAGCGTGGCCACGCTTTTCGCCCACGAGACCGGCCGACTAGCTAGGACGGCTCCCGATCCCCTCGTGTACACAGCCTGGTAGGGTTTGCAGCCCATACTCAGACCCGAATTCGTATATCATATCCATAGCCCTATAGCCCAATGGAGCGAACTCACAAACTAGGCATCAGACACACAATCTCACAATAAAACAAACATAGGCATGGCATAACAGTTAAACCACCCTTATAGCTCCGATAATTATCTTTGACAAAATAAAAGAGAGTTTTTTAGAGTAAAGCCCACCTCGACTGCTTAAGTTTCAAGTAGTTTCGCTTTTTTCGTTATCTGGCTTCGCAACCGAGGTTTCACCTTTAAATTCACATAGGCACATATTCACAAATTAGGTTCAATTATAACTCTTAACTTATGCATGTCTCGTTACTTCCCTCTTTCCCATCGATTCACCTTAATCTTCATAACTTATAAATTTCAAGTCACACTCATCATAAATTACTAATTTCAAGTCACGCTTAGCATACGTATATTTCTTAGCATCTCAACCCTAGATCTATCATCATATGTCATACAAAAGTATTTAGCCATCAAGCAAACACTACACAACACACACTCACACGCATAACACACACACGGCACACACACGGCACACACTCTCGGCACACACACACACACACACATGTTCCCATATCCCTTCTTACCCCTTTTCACTCAATTAATATGCATGAAGGTTCAAGAACACCGATTAAATCGGTTGGAAGAAAAAGAAAAGAAGGGGTAGAAGAAGAACAACATAACTCTTAAGCAAAAATACCTTTTTAGAGAAAATCAATCGGTAGAAACAAAGTAGAGACTTGGTTCTTCAATATCCTCAGATTAAACTTCGATTTCTTCTCAAAAGATGAAGGATTTATGGAGTAAAGTGGAAGAAAATTGAGAGAGTGTATGGGGGTGAAGTTTTCGAAAATATGGGGGCTAGGGTTGGGGGTTTTGGTTCTTATTATAGAGTCCAATGAGATCTTTAGGTAATAAGAATAGAATATTTGGTAATATCTTTTGCCTTATAAATAAATAGAATAAAATAATATTTTGGAGTAGGGAAGAAGAATTAACAAAAATAGAGTATGGTAATATTCTCAAATTTTCAAAAATATGGCTAGGGGATTAGCCATGGTTTTGTTTTTGGTATATTTTCCAAGTAGAATAAAATATCATGGAGCAAAAATAAAATAAGGAAAATCCTCCATGAAGCAAGGTAAGGGGCGATTTCTAGCCTTTTAAATAAGGCATGGATTTCTTGAATATTAACTAAAATAAAGTAAGGCAAGATCTCTTGAAGTATGGAAAGATTTGGTAGAATAATTAAATTCTAGGTATGGAAGGAATCAAACAAGGGATTAACTAAAATAAAATAATTCTTTCCTTCCCATAATTAAGTGATTTTCGAAAATCACTAGAAAAACAAGGGGGCTCGATTTTTACATCTCTAAACAAGGAAATAATTGGCTCTTGGAATTAATTTGGATAAATATCCCAAGGATTAAATAAATTCCGGAAAAATAGAAATTCTCTTCAAAAGGGTCTAGGGTTCGAAAATCACAAGAATTAGGGTGACAAGTATTTATGGAAATTTTCTCTAATATTCTCACTCACCCATAAACAATTAATTTACCACATAAATCACACAAATAAATAAATCACATTCCACATCGTAAAGTCAATAAGTTTGACTTTTCAAACTTTCAACGCAAACCCTAACTCAACTCGGCCATAGTATCACATGAAATAAATGCATTCTCGATGCCACGTCATCAACAATAAACTCTAGGGCTCAAAAAATTAGGGTTCTAAAATCCGGGATGTTACACTTATGGTTATTTTGAATATTTTGCATTCTCCTTTCGGATTAGAGGCCTTAGCCTATCTTGTGGTTTTTATCTTGAAAACTATGTCATACTCTTGAGATTCTTGAACGTCATTTATTATATCTCCCTTTTTCTTATTCAAGTTTCTAGGTGAAGTTGTTGTTTTAAATACTCTGATCGTTCTTTCAAATCTTTTGGTCAACACTCTTTAATTGAAACCCTAGCTTTCGTTCATTTCTTCGAGTCCGTTTGGTAGCAGTCGCCGCATTTATTGTACCCTAGGGAGGGCGGGCTGTTACAGTATTGTTTCTATTTTTAGAAACGTTTCATTTTTAATGGGACAGATCAAAAAGAAAAACGTTTCATTTCTAATGGGACAGAGGGAGTATTTTGTTAACAGGTCATTAGTGGCTTGCTTACTTTGTCAACTATTAGACACATGTTCTTTTCCATTTTGTTTTTTTATTTCAATACTCGCCAACAACTTTTCTTTTCTTTCTTCTAGAGTTGGAAAATATGTCTACAATTAGAATCAAATGGCTGTATATTTATCACAAGAAATTTCAGGCTGTTATATTATATGAATCTTGCATCACATAGCAAGTCTAAGCCTCACATCCTGTTAAGGGCCTCGGCGATCTAAACGGCCCGGCACCCTAGCACAGGGTCGGCGGAAGACGTAGCTTCGAGTTGTGCGCGGGTTCTTCCCATCGGGCAACGCGATAACTAGAGTTTGTAGAGAATTCAACAATATGTTGGGAAGATAATATTTTCATTTATTGATTGAATGAATTTGATGACAATTGCCCTATTTATAGACTAAGGAAAATAAAATACCTAACTTATTAAATAAGAAACAAAGATATAGAAAAAATATGGTGAAATAAAAGATAACTAAATAATTGAGATTTCCTAAGGTATGAGATCGTATAACTCCCCCACGGTTGAAATCCACCTTGTCCTCAAGGTGGAAAACACGAAGCAACGACGAGAGTTGAAAGCAAAATCTTTGGTGAGGCGTCTTCTCCTGGATCAAACACACACCGAACAGCTGAGCGTCTACCTCCATCACCTCCATAAAAAATCAACAAAGACAGACTGATGTGGTTGTCCAAATTCAACGCTAAAATGGAAAGCTCTGCCACACGCCCCTGAATGATCAAACACGGCTTGTTATTTCGCGGAGGGATCAACCTTGCACCGGCGTCGAGCGATGGTAATCGAGGATTCATGCTTGTAATATCAGTGACATTCAAATCCCTGTTAAATTTCAGAGTAGTATTGAAGACAACATGGTTTGCAGGCATGTGTAGCTCAATGCGAAAGGTCCTGGTGGAAAACAAGCACTTGATTACTTCTTCATGTGGCAGCTCCTTCTTGCTATCACGTGGATTCGGTTTTGCCATTTGCATAGTAAGAAATTCACCCTTTTGATTGCTGAAACTGACACATATACCAGGATCGAATGCGCGCACCGTGATCATTTTGATCATCCTAAATATATCACTATCTTCATCATCTTTACTCCCAACTAAACCTTTCGATTCTATTCCATTCTCTTTCAATTTGTCTTCAACAATGCCCTCTTCCACCCCAACATCAAGAAGGCAAGGCACAACTTTTAACAAATCATATTCATCAGCATTGTGAAGATTTTTTTGCCACTCCTTCTTCCTTGAACTCGGGACAACTTGTGAATGACCATTAGAGGCCAACAATGGAACTGTCACGGACAGCGGGTGCAAGGGCGGGGAAGGTCATGGAGCGGAGTAGGGCAGCAGCTCCAAGGGCGGTGCTGGACTCGGCTGCTGCGGCTGGCGATCTGAGCGCGGCAATGGTGGCGACGGCTGGTAGGGTTGGTGGATCTGGTATACAGCAAGGGTTGCCATTAGAGGTGGTTCCCCACACGAAGGCTGGCACGCTGGGGTTGATCGGATTTGGTGCGGTGTCGTGGTGGATCCGCTGACTCGTTGGGGACTAAACCGAAAGGCCCAAAAGAAGCCTCATTATTTCTCGATGGAGTATATGTCCTCTTTCGGAGCGGCGTAGAAACATTTGGTTGATCAGGATCGGGCTCGGGCTGCGGCGACGATCGGAATTTGCTAAACCGACGATTTGTGGCACCGACCCAAGTTTCCATCCTGTCAAATGCTTCCAATAAGAGGTCTAATTTTGCGTTAATCGGGTCCTCCACTTTGGTGGCTAAATGAGGGTGATATTGAGGATGCCACGAACGATATCGTGCATAGGATTCTCGCGGCTGCAGGTCTGAATCTGGGTCCATATACGGGTCAATATACGGTGGTGGACGGCAGCGATCAATGCATTGTACGGGTTGATCATAATCCGAACATCCCCGCGATGCACGGCGAGGCGGTGGTTCCCAACAAGAGGGCTGCCACGATGGTGGTGGGTCGTAGGGTTGGAAACTAGGCAATGGTCGAATTCCGGGAGGATCCCAATAGGTGGGGCGGCTGTTTTGGACCGATCCCATGTGGTGAGGCGGTGCTCACCGGTGACTTGTCGGTGTGCGATGGTTATGTATTGCGCTGTAACTGCGTGGCGGCTGATCATAGGGTGGAAAACCCTGTGGATTGCGGCTGTTCGGAGGTTCCCAGCTGGTTGAACGCTGTGGTTGGACCGACTGGTAAGGACAAAACGGCTGCGCAGGCTGAGGGAGGCCGTATTGACGACGGCGTTAGTTGACGTAGTCGTACGACATGATGGTGGTCTGACTTCGACGCGGCGCGCGGGAATCCTTCCCGTTGGGGTTGCAGAAGTAGAGTTGTCCGGCGTCTAGAGCTCGGCGGATAGGCGGGACTCGACAACCCAAGCAGTCGTTGTGCGTGGAATGTTTTCCGTCGGGCAGCGGTGTAGCTTCGGTTCGAGATGGTGGGAGGGTGAGATCACGATGAAAGCACCCGTTGGTAAGGGCCTTTTCCCTTAACGACGATCGGCGGCTGTTGCTCGGCGATCTAAACGGCCCGGCGCCCTAGCACAGGGTCGGCGGAAGACGTAGCTTCGAGTTGTGCGCAGGTTCTTCCCGTCGAGCAACGCGATAACTAGAGTTTGTAGAGAATTCAACAATATGTTGGGTAGATAATATTTTCATTGATTAATTGAATGAATTTGATGACAATTAAATAGAGAAGGAAAATAAAATACCTAACTTATTGATAAGAAACAAAGATATAGAAATAAAAGATATGGTGAAATTAAAGATAACTAAATTATTGAGATTTCTAAGATATGGGATCGTATCACACCCATATAGTAGACTATACAAAATCCTCAAACTAATATCTAAAGATCACAAGTAGCAATACAAACGAGAACCCATGAAGCAAGTTATAAACTAAACCAAAGTCATTAAAATCGAATGTGACTCTATCAACTAGCCATGAGGATTCAGTTGCATGAGATGGAGACATGTCATATATATTTGATCATGCAAGCTTGATTTAAGGGGATTGAGACGGCACCACAAGTCCTCGTATATCAAAATATCTCCTCTTGAAAGAGTTTACTGATGCAATATTGTCTAGTTGCAGGCAACACAAACCCATTCATATCATGTGAACAAAAAAAGAACATTGCAGCAATGCAGGCAACACAAACCCACTCAGCAAGAATTTGAGTTTCCAACATATTACTACTCCCTCCGTCCCGATTAATTGTCACTCTTTGACCAGACACGAGTTTTAAGAAATATAAAAAAAGTTGGTTGAAAAAGTTAATGGAATGTGTGATCCACTTTTTTATATTGGTTTTATAATAAAATGTGAGTGAAGTGAGTCTGTGGAATGTGAGACCTACTTACCATTTATGGTAAAAATGAAGTGTCACAATTATTGAGGGACGGACCCAAATGTTAAAAAGTGACAATTAATTGGGGACGGAGGGAGTATTATTTAGTCTTATTTTCATGATTATTAGGAATTGATTTGATTTGATTTTATATTTGATAATAACTAATCACAAAATAAGTACTTCCTCGGTTCCACTATAAGCGAGTCGTAATAGTCTTTGAAAGTAAATGGAAAGGCTAAATTTTGGGATAATAATACTGAAATAAGTGTATCCAATTCAACATAATCGAATCACGCACATTAAGGTGGATATACACTTTATATGAGCAAACATAGTGAAATTGTTATTTGTTTGACGGATAACAACCAAAACACTTATGCCACATGAAGGGAGCATTGGAACAGAGGAAAGAAAATCAAAAGATAATGGATAATGACTGATGGAACACCATGTGAAATTTATGAACACATACTATGTGACCATGAATTGAAGTTGTTGGACGACAAGGTGTTCCTTCCAGTGCGATGCTTGTGGCAACTTAGACAGGGGGAGTTTCTACTACACATGCACCACAGATGATTATCAGTATTGAATCCAAAAAAATTATATGCTTCTCACATTGCCAAGAGAAAAGCAAAAGACAAAGACATAGAGATTAAAAAAAGAAAAGAAAACGGAGATTCTATTGTGGAACGTAACCCACAATGCACACTGATCAATGCACGAACTCAACCGTGGCCCAATTTTGTAGTTGGCCTTATATGTAGTATTGGAAAAGCAAAAGGGAAAAGGAAAGGAAAAGGAAAAGGAGAAGGAGAAGGAGAAGGAGAAGGAAAAGGAAAAGGAAAAGGAAAAGGAGATTGTTTTGAGTGAATAATTGGTTACTTCAAAAAAGTATTTGGGTGTTTAAATGTCTGTCCAGACAAGCACACACATAGAGTGAGATATTTGAGAGGGACAAAATATAGGTGATACGGAGCTGACCTCGACAATGTGCAGAGAGATACAAGAGAATGAGGAGGAACGAGAGAAGGAGAGCGAGGAGTCGGAACTGGAGGAAAACGCACCAGTTTTCGCGACGGAAGAGGAAGAGCCGAGGCCTCCCAAAGCTCAAGCGATCAATGACCGACCTCGGCGACAACACAAGCCGCCGGTGAGATATGGCGATTTCGTGTCACGGTAAAGAGGCGCGCAAGAGCAGCACTTCGTTATTTTACTTTCTTTTTACTTTCACGTTTTGGACTATTTTAATTAAATATTAGAGTCGAGCCCAATAAGCATTTTTCTGGGTTTTCTTGGTGATTCTTTCCCTGATCGCAAAAGAGAGTCGAATCATCAAGGGTCCTTAGAATATAAAAGGGGAGTTTTGTTATGATTTGATTAATCAATGAAATAACCTTAATTTTTTCCTATCTTTGTTTTTCGTCTCTTTCATATTGCCGCAACCCTAGTTACCGGATTTGATCTCAGGGAGAGCCTGTGACGTCCACAAAACCTCGTCATCGACATCTCATCGTCGCCGACACTCATTAAGGGGATAATACCCTTAACAAATTGGCGCTTTCATTGCTGTACTCATGACAAATTCTCAGACGGGCGTGGGAAGAACGGATCCGATGTGTTCTCTTCCGGTGGTAACTGCACCGGTAGTGTCCCAACTGATGGATTCGCAGTCCTTGGATCCAGAAAAGACCATGTTAGAGCATTGAAAATCCGTAATTAGTATTTGTGTGCGCAGAAAAGAATAACAAGTTTCCTAGGTCCAACAAATCCACTAGATCACAGGGTCTAGGAGCTCACTGGTCGTTGGAAAATCTCGGTCGTCGGACACACAGAATACTTCTTCAAAAAAAACCCTCAACCACTTATACTAAAATTTAGCACAGGGAAGTAGGTATCGATCCCACAGAGATGGATGCGTAATGAACATGCTCAAGGATTTGGAAATTATTTTTGGATTGGCTGCTGCCACGCATTTTTGGGTTGAGGAAATTAGACTAAACTTGGAATTGAAATATGCTACGCTGACAGCTAGATCAAGCAGAACAGAAATCATGCATGCAAACTGGAAAACGAGACAATCACTAGATCTAAGAAACTATCCTAATTACCTAGACCTGGGAAATAAACTGACGGTGGGGACCATGGCTGAAAAAGCAGAGTACAGACGAAAAGCTGGAAAAACAACTAACTAAAGTACTAACTAACAGCGACATCATCTTCTCCAATTCAAATTGCACAAAAACTCAGAAGAAACAGGTACGAAGCGTAATCGGAAAACAGAGTAGACTGGATTTTAGCAATTCAACGAAGAACAATCAGGAACTAAAAAGATCTACGGCTACTAGACGAAGTAAAGCAGAAAGGAAATAGAAAACTCAAAAATCCATGTACAACTTGAATCCCCTGTTCAGATCCAACCTCGAATGCTAAATCCACTCCGAATCCAAGAATCCGACACAAACTCCGGCCAAAAACATTCCATGACTACAAAACCACCAAACGACCTCCGATCAACAACACCACAGATCTACAGCCAATTCCCCAGATCAAGCACCAAAGTGACAAAAACAAAGATTAACATGCAACTTGCCGAAATAAAACTTCAGAAAAACAGGATCAACGTAGATCAACACGAGATAACACCGATATAACAGAAACTAAAGGAAATGCATAGATAATTTGTAACAGCAACAACCAAATTTGACTTCCAAATGCGAAGTTTAAACGAAATAAAGTGCAAAAGCAGAATGAAAATAGATTGTTTCTTCGCCTTTCATGCGGACGGTGTTACGACTGACTTCTTTCGGAAGATGAGACCCTTCAAACCCTAGACTACCCCAGAACTCCCATTTCTCAAGTGTGTGTGTTGTGTGTGAGCTAAGAGCGGAATTGTATATGTTTGCGTGTGCTGCATGCTCCTTATTTATAGGCGTTGAAGTGGGGCCCAGCGAGGTATAGATAGTCTTCGTTGCCCTCAGCTATTGACTCTCTTCTTCTAGCCATTCTTCTCCTTTTCTGCTCACTTTCCTTCATTTCCTTCGTCTAGTCCATTTCCTCCGGCTTCTCCTGGATCTAGCGATTCTGTCACACACCTGGCTTAAAAACTGTGTTAGACCCAGTAAAATATAACATTTTTTCACCACTTAACCGATGCATGAAATTAGCCTTATCAAGCATCTAGTAGCAAGTATGGCTCGTTTTGAGGCACGTATGGATGCCTTTGACCGTCGGCCGTCATCATCACGCTACCCTCATCGGCCGAATCCAGACACGGCGTACAATATCCCTTCCACCAGATCCATGGAAGCATCGTTGCCAATCACTCCGTCGTTCTCGGCCGTGAGCGTTGCCATTCCATCTCTGCCTCTCTCGGCCAGCGCCACCCCGTTTTTAGGGTTTCATGAGGGTTTTTGCCCTAACCCTAATGGGCCACCAGGGTTTTCGAGGGCTCAACCACCACAGCCTTCCAACCGCTGGCAGTCATCGTGGGATCTTCCGTAGCGTCAACCTCAGACGTGGGATTCATGGGGGAACCATCCTCCTCAGGAATTACCGTTCCAGATGACCGGATCGGCGTGGGACTTGCCTTCTGCACGGTAGCTTGGAGGTGCAACTGCTGTTGGACATAATTTATCATCATATATTCAAGAATACATAATTGAATATAAATAAAGCAAGATCTTCGAACATCATGTATTTCACGTAAAACCATAAACATAATAGGATCGAAACATACCTTGGCGATCCATAGCGGAAGCGATTGAGGAAGGAGGAGACGATTTCCTTGAACCTTTTTCCGGCGTAGTAGCGCAACTCCAAGGATTTGTTTCTCTCTCTTTCCCTCGTTTATGTGTTCTCTTAATGTGTGTGTTTTGATGGGATCACCACACTTGTATATATAGGCAGAGAGAGGACAAACCCTAATTATAAAACATTAAAGCCCTTTCCATCAAAGTGGCCATTTAATATAACAATAATAGAAGCGTTTCTTTTCATTAATTTAATAACAAACTTGATTCCCAAGTTTAATAACAATCACAGACTTGATTCCTTACCATATATTTAATTAATATATAGTTCATTATTTTGGTTAGTCAACGAATTGCTAATCAAAACTATATATTATAATATATTCATTTCCTTAATTGTAATAAGAATCATATGCGATTTGCTACTAATTGATTTTGTCAATTAATAGCTAATTAATCACATGATTAAGAAACGTCCCAATAATAATAAGTAATTTAGGGAAAATGTGTCTTTTACCAAGTTAATGTATTACATTCAAAATCCAATTCTATTTAGGATTCTATCACATGTCACACATGTGAGACATAAAACTTACATTCTCCCACTTGGCGAACATGTGGGACACAAAGTTTTCGATTCTCCCACTTGTCACACTTGACGGAACCACAGTAAAATAGACATAATAAACATAAGGCGCGCATAATATTGGACTTTATAAATACTTGCATCATTGGTAAACATAAGTATTGTATTAGTGAGACTACTAATGCGGGTCATGGCGGGCGTATATCATTCAATCGACATAGTTCCTTCCATGTACCACATCACCAATAACCCCACTAATATAATCTATAAGTGACACAATGTCCATAATTGTCTTATTTCAAGACCTCCTGCATTAATACTAAACACGTACATATGCATATCAAATAATAAGTATATGCAGGAAAAGTAGAAACAACTTTATTGAATTCAAAATATCTATAACTTAAGTGTCTGAACCAACATGGAAACATAAAGATTAGACGTTTCCATACCCAAGACCCATTCTGTTAACTTATTCTATAAATGTCTTAGGCGGTAACACATTAGTCAATGGATCAGCAACCATAAGCTGTGTGCTTATATATTATATAGATATTCTTTGTTCCCAAACTTCATCTTTCACGACAAGAAACTTTAATTCCATGTGTTTAGCTCCTTGAATACTTGTCATACTTACAGAAAGATATGATTGCACTATCATCACAATATAATGTGAGCATAAAATCTTTTGTTCACTTTAAGTATCTCATTATTATCTTTGCAGTTCTCCAATGTTCAACACCAGGGTTACTTTGGTAACGGCCTAGCATTCCAACTGCAAAGCTGATGTCTGGTCTAGTACAGACTTGAGCATACATCAAACTTCCCACAATAGATGCATAAGGAATATTTTCCATATCCTTACGTTCCAATTCAATTTTTGGACATTGATCCAAACTGAATTTGTCACCTTTATGAATTTGAACAACACTTGGAGAACATGCACTCATGCCATATCTCTCTAAAAGATTCGATCTATGTAGCTTTTATGAGACAATCCAAGAGTCCACGTGATTGATCACAAGATATTTCTATCCTATGACATAAGATGTCTCACACATATCTTTTTATGTTGAAATTTTTAGAGAGATAATTTTAGTGTCATGTAGTAATCCAATGTCACTATTAGCAAGCAATATATCATCAACATACAAAACCAAAAATATGAACTTGCTCCCACTAACCTTGAGGTATATGCACCGATCAACAGTGTTCTCTTTAAAACCAAAAGCAGTAATAGTGTCATGGAATTTAAAATACCATTGTCGAGAAGCCTGTTTCAGTCCATAAATTGATTTCTTAAGTTTGCAGACTAAATGTTCATTCCCTTTCTTAATGAAGCCTTCAGGTTGTTCCATGTAGACTTCTTCTTCCAAATCATCATTTAGAAAAGTAATTTTCACATCCATTTAATGTAGTTCCAAGTCAAAATGGGCTACACGTGCCAAAATGATTCTAAGTGAGCCCTTCTTTGATACTTAAGAGAAAGTCTATTTACAATCAATGCTATCTTTTCTGAGTATAACCTTTGGCAACAAGTCTGACTTTAAATCGTTAGATGAAACCATTTATGTCGAATTTGGTCATGAAGACCCAATTACACCCAATACACTTTTGTTTATCGGGTAATTCGACAAGGTCCCAGACTTTAATCCATAGATTTTAACTCATCTATCATGCATCAATCCATTTAGTAGAATTATTACACTTAATGGCTAGTGAATATGAAACTGGATCATTACGTATTCCTATATCACATTCGGATTCTTTGAGATGTGCCACATAGTCATCAGAAATGGCACTTCTGTAGATGCTTCTTCCACACCCATGTTCAATGACTTTGGCATCATCATTAAGTGGTTGGTCATTCAAATATTGTTAGGCTGTTCAACAATATTTGCCACACTTAATTCTTGAGGAAATGAGGGAAGAAGGTTATACCCTTATTTCATTAATGACCATATTATGACTGTTAAAACTCCCACTGATCTCACCATTCTCAAAGAATCATATATTTCCAGTTTCCACAATTCCCATGCTATTATTAGGACAATAAAACCTATACCCTTTGGATTTTTCTGGTAACCCATAAAATAACCAATAATTGTCTAAAATTCATTTTTTCTTTCTGCGAAGAGTATACTCTAGTTTCCACTGAACAGCCCTAAACATGAAGGTGCTGCAAACTGGGTTTTCTACCTCCAAAGTTCTTGAGAGAGTCTTTGGTACAACCTTACGAGAAACCCGGTTTAATACATTAATAGCGGTTCTAAGAGCATAAATTCACAACGATATAGGTATGGTAGAATTAATATACTTCTAACCATTTCCATGAGAATTCGGTTTCGTCTCTCAGCAGCATCATTCTGCTGAGACGTACTTGGCATAGTATATTAAGCATAAATGCCATGCTTTTCTAAGTATTTGGCAAAAGGTCCATGTAATTGACTTATTTTAGTGGTACGACCATAAAATTCACCACCTCTATCGAATCGAATAATTTTCACCTTTCTATTTAATTGTCTTTCAACCTCAGTCATAAAATGTTCAACTCTGCCTGAGATTTTTCTTGCAATAAATAAATCCATAACGCGAAAAAAAACGTCAATAAAGGTGATAAGATATTTTTCTCCACCAAAGTCGAGACATCAAAAGGTCCGCAAATATCTGTATGTATGGTTTTAAGGAGCTCATTACTTCTTGTGGCATTTTTAGTATTGTGTTGGTTTGTTTACATTTAATACAATCCACACAAACGGTAATGCTTGTAAAGTCTAAATTCGAATGAATATTATCCTTTATAAGCCTCTTAATTCTTTCACTAGAAATATGATCCAGTTCCTTTATGCCATAAGAATGATAAATTCGAATGAATATTATCCTTTAGAAGCTCCTTCGGTTGCAATTTGAGCATGAGATACACCCATTCCATACTTCTTCATCTTATGCTCCTCCTAGACCAATACGTTTCCCAATTCTTTAAGAGTCCACTAATCTTTTATAGTGAATCAATTTGGAATGGTCCATATTGAGGAGGTAAGGAAGTTAGGGTGAATTGGACAAGGAAATCCTCATCCACCTATAATCCTAATTTCAGCTTAGAAGAGATGTTATTTATGTCCATTACATGCTCGTATATAGTCCGAGAATCATTATATTGCATGCTCATGAGATCCTTCATAAGTTTTCCTGCAATAAACTTTATATGCAGTTGTGAAGCGATCCTCAACATTCTGCAAACATTCTTTTGCAATGTCAGTCGTTGAGAGACTTTATCTGCAACGAACATTCTAATGAACTTGTAAACTTAGTCCTGTAAGATTTTTCCCTAGCATTATGGGTAATCAGCCAACTACTTTGATCATAAAATAATTGGCTTATCATTCAACAATGTTAGGTCCAAGTCCATTACTTCAAGAGTGAACTTAAGTTTCTCTTTCCATTCAGAGAAGTTAGTTCCATTAAGTTGGGGAACGTTTGAGATAAACATACTAGTAGAAAAAAATGTTTTACATTATAGGAGCAATTAAAAGATGAATTCTCACATATAAAAAAGCTTTGAATAATAACACGAACATTAATTTGAAAACCCATATCATGAGGCAATTATGAAAACTCCTTTGGGTAGTCTTCATACAATATTAAAAATCATGCTTTTAACATCAATATCTTATTTTAATAATTGAGTAATAATAGATTGGTGTTACCTTTGGGTAATCGACACCAATTTAAATTATTAACTCCATTAGTGTTTATTATGTCGCAAAGACTATTTCCTTTGGGAATCTAGACCTTTTAACAAACAAACTATTTAGATAATGAATAGCCACAACAAGCATGATGATTAATTGCATACATAGATTTTCATATTAACTTGATTATAAACTCTTCTCATTTTACCTCACTTTGGTGATTGCAAAATAAACATAATATAATCAAGAATGTATAGCCATTAATTGCTTAAGCAGAATTTCACTTAATTTGATTATAAACTATTATTTTACCCCACTTTGGTGATTGTAAAATAAACATAATATGATCAAGAACATATAGAGATTAATTGCTTAAACAAATTTTAATATGAGTTTTATTATAGACTCTCCTTATTTTGCTTCACTTTGGTGATTGCAAAATAAACATAATATAATCAAAATACATATTAATACAAGAATTGAATTATGTAATCATTCATTCCACCGTCTCGATAAATTCATAATTATGAAACATTTAATTGAAATTTCGATTCACCAATACATGTATATAATGAATTCATCAAAACCAATAAATATATAAACTCACTTTACATAGATACGAACTATTAATTCTTAAACAGAAAAGAAGTGAATTTGATTAACAAATGAATTCTTAATTCCTCATAGTCACTGTACGCGGATTCATAATCCAAACCAAGCATAAAACAATTCACTAAACATCCCAACATATGTTAATTGGAAACTATCTACACGTCTGTAATCAAATCACCGAATCCACAAACATCCATAATCAATTCCAATATATATTAATTTGGAAATAAATAGTATATTTCAATTATGGCACATAGGGGAGATTTGAAACGTGCACTGATCGAGAGAAAAAAATATATTCTCACAAGATTTTTTTGTAGTTTATTTCGTTCTATTCCAGGTTTTGAATTATTTGAATTCAAAAAAACAATTCATCAATAAAATAAAATAGTTATCGGATCCATAAAACAACAAGATAATAAACGCAGTTAATTATCTCATGGCACACAGATTTAAAGCAAAAGACATAAATTATGGTTTCAATAATACGAAAATACATGAGTTCTTAACCATGCTCTGATACCACATGTTGGACATAATTTATCATCATATATTCAAGAATACATAATTGAATATAAATAAAGCAAGATCTTCGAACATCATGTATTTCACGTAAAACCATAAACATAATAGGATCGAAACATACCTTGGCGATCCATAGCGGAAGCGATTGAGGAAGGAGGAGACGATTTCCTTGAACCTTTTTCCGGCGTAGTAGCGCAACTCCAAGGATTTGTTTCTCTCTCTTTCCCTCGTTTATGTGTTCTCTTAATGTGTGTGTTTTGATGGGATAACCACACTTGTATATATAGGCAGAGAGAGGACAAACCCTAATTATAAAACATTAAAGCCCTTTCCATCAAAGTGGCCATTTAATATAACAATAATAGAAGCGTTTCTTTTCATTAATTTAATAACAAACTTGATTCCCAAGTTTAATAACAATCACAGACTTGATTCCTTACCATATATTTAATTAATATATAGTTCATTATTTTGGTTAGTCAACGAATTGCTAATCAAAACTATATATTATAATATATTCATTTCCTTAATTGTAATAAGAATCATATGCGATTTGCTACTAATTGATTTTGTCAATTAATAGCTAATTAATCACATGATTAAGAAACGTCCCAATAATAATAAGTAATTTAGGGAAAATGTGTCTTGTACCAAGTTAATGTATTACATTCAAAATCCAATTCTATTTAGGATTCTATCACATGTCACACATGTGAGACATAAAACTTACAACTGCCTCTGACAAAACTAAAGGGCTGACCATGAAGCCACCACGCTTTGACGGCTCGAATGCAGTAAGTTGGATCTCTAGGGTGCAATTTTATTTTGATCATTTCATGCTTCCGGAGGAACATCGCTTACATTATTCTGTTATGTTATTTGATCCTCCGGTGGTGGATTGGATCTTCAATTATCGGGAGTGTAACCCGGTGGTAAAGTGGTATGAGTTTCAGGAAGATGTCCGGCGTCGTTTTGATCCCAAATGCTCCATGGATTATTTTGGAGTGATCGCGAAACTGAGTAAGACTAGATTGTTGGAGAATTATAACACCAAATTTGAGGGAATGCTGAATCGGGTACGCGTGGATCTGGAATCACGACTAGTTACACTATATATGGAAGGATTGCAGCAACCGGTTCGTAACCAGGTGAAGTTTCTGTATCCCCAAGCGGTGGCAGTAGCAATTGCCTTGGCAGTTGAGTTTGATGCAGTAATAGAGCACCCACCACTCGGTTGCGCCACCATCTCAGTGACGACCGTGGCAGCCTCGTGAACCACGACAGCAACAATCGTCGCCACACTCAGAAGAGCTGCCAAACTCAAGCCAGCGGCCAGGTCGCCCGAATCAACCACCAACAAAGGGGTCGGACTTCGCCGGGTTGCCAGTTATTCGGCTGGGTTTAGGTTATTTGATGTAAATCAAATAGTTGACTATGTTACTCTAATATTTCGTGCATTTTTAATTAAACCATTTGTACATGTCAATTAATAATTCAAATTTGACTATCTTTTGTTAATTGATTTTTGTACGTATGGAATGGGGTTGTTGGTTTATTAATTCATTTGTAAAAAGCCTAATTTATATTATATGTTTTCTTGGCAGGAAGTGCTAAATATTGCAAGAATCAGGATTAAAAAAAGCACCCCAATTGTGGAAGGAATCGCATGGTATAAGGAAAGAAAATAATATTTTAATTGGTGTTAATATCTATTCCCAAAAGAGAAGAAAAAGGAGGCGAGACGTTAGGGGAAATTGGCGACTAATTCTAAGAAACTTGGGGTAGAAGAAAAGAAAGATATAAAAAGGAGGGATTGAGAGGAGCGCCGCAGGAGAGATGACCTAAGGAGAAAAGCAGACGGTGATATTGAAAAAATTGAGAAGAAAATTGGAGTGATTACTTGGAGGAGTCAAGAAATCAGGCGGAGGAATCATCAAGTCAAGCATCATCCTCTCCAAATTCACTCCATGGTTTCTAGGGTTTCATCTCCATTTATCATTATTCTTAGTTTAATTATGTTAGGCTAGGAATCTTGTGTTACTCCAAACACGCAGTATGACATTTTGATTTCGTGATTTATTCTATGCTCGTTTCTATCTCATGTTCGTTATTACTACTTATTTGATTGAATGAATTTATTACTCTAGGTGCATCTTTAGTGATAATTCTATAGTCTTGATTTAATGCCTCGTTAGCTTGAATTGAGATGGATTGTGTTAGTAATGAATTATCAATTGGAATTGTTTAGGTGACAACTTGATAATGGATTTTGATCTTAATTGCAATTGTACTTTGAATCTCGCGCTTCCGTAGGGTTCTTAGGATTTTTGAAATCGGTTTAAAGAGTAAGTTTTTAACTATTCTTTGACTAGTTGATGTTTAGCATGTTTAGTGGTTGCATGTTGATTTATTTTAAATCATAGGATAAATCTGTGTCTTGTTGGCAAGTGTTTGTAGTAACAATAGTCTCACTTGTGCTAATTTGAATTCATTTTTATTTTCATTGTTTTAAGAAAGCAAATCTTCAAGCAAAAACCTTCATCTTTAAAGTTTTTATTTTATTTTATTTGGAGTTAAACAAGCTTACCTTCCCTGCGGATCGATACCTTAAATTACTACACACGAAGCTGTATTCTTGCAGTTAAGTGGTAATATTAGGGATAATTTTGTGAACTTGAGTGCGAATCTATTTTGACTTAAAAGACCTAAAATTACACATCAAGTTTTGGCGCCGTTGTCGGGGAAGGCAATAGGTTGTTTAACTTTTTGTTTTATTTTTATTTTTATTTCATCTTTTTAATTTTATTTTGCAGGTACTTAATTCGTGTTCTTGCGGGTTATAGCTATCTACCACGTTTGGACTCGAAGACGAAGGAGTGTTTTATTTGTGGTAGTATCTTTCTAATTCTTTGTGTTTTATTTTAGGTTTTCTAGTACACATTCAAGCACACACTTTTTCTAAGACTAATCCCGAAGTTGTGGAGATGTCTCGCTTTCGGTAGAATTAGTATATTTGAGTTGTGTTTGGTTTCTTTTATATTGTGTAGGTGTTCTAGAAAATTGAAAACAGAAAAAAAAAAAAAAAAAAAACAGTGGATGCAAACCAGATCCAAGGATACACCGCAATTTGGGTTATTGATACATCATAGAAGATGACAGTATTCTGTTGTGATTGGTACACATCAGGACGTCCCGTGAGAGAAAATCCTCTTTTCGAGACAAATTTTTAGGGTAGTAGCAATTATTTAGAAGCTGAGTCTATGGCTGAAGACAATAACAATGCTCCTCCAGTTGAAAAGTTTGGTGATACTGTCAGATCGGGAGTTGATCACCCGAGAAATTTCGCCCATGCTACGGACAACACAAGCATCCCACCTCACTACATCAGCTTGGTGAATGGTGGCAACTTGTTTCATGGCCGTGAAGACGAAGAGCCCATAAGCCACCTCAACGCATTCTATGAGTTGACCATGAACCACAGACCTACGAATGTGCCACATGATAATATCAAGAGAGCTCTCTTCCCTTTTACGTTGAGAGACAAAGCACGAGAGTGGTACGACTCACTTCCGGGATACAATGTGGTGACCTTTGAAGATCTGAAATCCAAGTTTCTCCTAGAATATAATTCACCAATGAAGATCGAGAGATGGAGGGATGCCATCACATCTTTCTGGCAGCAAGGTGATGAATCTTTTGCTGAAGCATGGAAAAGTTTTAGTGAGATGTTGAAAAAGTGTCCCATCCATGGTCTTGCTCCTGGCCGTGATCTTGTCAAATTTTACCAAGGCTTAAACAATGAAAGTATGGGACTTATAAATGCAAGTACTGGTGGAGATCTTGATAATAAGACACATGAAGAAGTGAGGAACTTGTTTCAAAAACTAGAAGATAATCAACGAAACTGGTGCAATCCAAGGAGAGTGGTTGAGAAGAAGAGAGATACCTTCGGAGCATCAATAGAATCTGAAAGAATGACAGCAGTTGAGGCACAACTAGCCAATATCAGCACCCAAATGACATCGGTGGTTAAAGCAGTATCTTCCATGCAGCTGAACCCACAGCCTCAGACTGTTGCAATGGTTAAATGTGGACTCTATTAAGGTGGGCATCACACAGATCAATGCCAAATGAACCCAAATGATTACATAGGCAATAACCGCCAAGGTTTTAGCCAAGGAGGTCAATACAATAACAATTCATCAGAACTAAAAGTCAACAACAACGAGGGAATTGTAAGGTCAAGTAACAACGGTGGGAACCAATGGCGAAACAACTCCCAACCCCCTAGTTTTGATAAGAAACCCTCACTAGAAGATCAGATTGGGTAGATATTCTCTTTCATGGCGAAGAGTCAAAAAGAGAATGACATCTTCAAAGAGAAATCAATCGAGAAGTTTGGACAGCTCTAGGCTTCTATGAGGAATTTGGAAACACAAATAGGGCAGATTGCTACAGCTTCTCATACAAGAGCTCCCAGCACCATTCCAAGTGATACATTACCCAACCCCAAGGGCAATGAATAGTGCAAAGCAGTCACCCTGGGAAGCGGAAGAAATTTGGATTCAACGCCTTTAATGGACGACCAAGGTACTTCCGGCATCTCGCACGCAGGGGCGGTTAGGCTTGCATTCCTCGCACGCAAGGGTAGACGAGGCATGTAAGGGAAGTCCCGCGTTGGTGCAAGACGCCCAACATGGTCAAGAACAGGCTGCATCTGGCACCAAGGAACAGGGCGATGGATCTAAGTTAAATGGAAGACTTACAGCAGGAGAGAACGGCAAAAAGGTCATTCAGACAGAACCCAAGAAGAGCAAGTCTAGTATCCCTAACGACATTCCACTGCCTCCATATCCATTCACAAGAAAGAAGCGAGTGCGGCAAGAAAAGAGTTTTGAGTGGATGATGAATATGAATAGAAAGGTGAATGTAGACATCTCATTGGTGGATCTTTTCGCCAATTTCCCGAGATTCTCCAAGTTCTTCAAAGACATGATGGCGAACAAGGAGAAACTTCAGGATGAGGGGATTATGGCATTAAGCACGAATTGCTCACAGTTGATATCTGGAATCATGCCGACTAAAAGAACAGATCCAGGAGGTTGCATCATACCATGTGAAATTGGTAACACAATTTTTACAAAGTGTTTATTGGACCAAGGTTCAGGGATCTCACTGATGGCATTGAAAACTGCTCGTGCCATTGGTTTGGAGGAAAGAATGGAGCCTATCGACATCGCTCTACAATTGGCTGATCACTCCATAGTGAAGCCCACTGGAATTGTTGAGGATGTCTTGGTTAAAATTGATAAGTTCATCATTCCCGTTGATTTTATTGTGCTCGACATGCCCGAAGATAAAGAAGTGCCAATTTTGTTTGGTAGACCATTTTTAGCAACGGGAGATGTATTGCTTGGAGCAAAGGATAACTCTGTTACATTCAGAGTTAATGGTGAGCAACTGACCATCGATGTTGAGAAAGCAATGAAACATCCTACTGATGCAAAGGCATGTTTTCGAGTTGATGTCTTAGACAAATGCATCTTTGATAAGTCGTGCTATTCTGCTAGAATTGAAGGAAGTGTGTTTGAAAAGGGAAGTCTGGAAAGAGACTTCGGCTCCACATTTAAGATGAGTATTGATGAAATGGATGGAGAGCAAGTCAATCAATCGAGCTCTAAGAAACAAGTTATAATTGACACATGTGTCGCAGATTTGAGACCATAGATTGAAGTGCCACCCAAGCTTGAGTTGAAACCACTTCCAAACAATGTCAAGTACGCATTCTTGGGGAAAGATGAGACTTTACCAGTTGTAGTGTCAACAGAACTCGGTGTTGATGAAGAGGAAAAATTGATAGAGCTATTGAAGAAGCATAAACGTGCTCTGAGATGGTCTATAGCTGACATTAAAGGAATAAGTCCGGCAATATGCATGCATAAAATTCTAATGGAAGAAGGGGCTAAACCAGTCAGAGATAGGCAAAGGAAGCTGAATGACTCAACTTATTTTTAACACAAGTATACCTGCAAGTGTACGGGACTAATGTATCAAATAGTAAGCAAAGAGTATCGTATCCATAGAGACAATTAGTGTCAACCTAATTACCACGAACCAACCTCAACTACTATCTAGATGAATCGAAATTTTGTTTTTCTAAATCTATTTAAAAGCAAGGTAAAAACAATTAAAAAAAATAGAGAACTAAAAGCAAATAAGAGAACACGGATGTAGATCAAGGATGAGATGGGTAGAATCCTACGGGATCGATAACAACTATCCTATGCTCAACTAACTTCCTAACTATGCCAACAGAGGGTCTCAAAGGCTATTAAGCTATCACTAAGGTAAAACTATATCTTTTCTCAAAGCATATAATTTGTAGATTGCTACCTAGAACCGAAGTGTCCTTCCTAGAACTAAGGTAACAACTCCTAAAAGCTCCTAAGATACTTAGCTTCATTCAAAGGCTCAAATCTCTCGATTATATTGGCAAAGACGCCAATTTCTTCCCTTTCGAATTAAACTACTCACTTCTCAGTTCTTGTATTAAAACCCACATGCATTTATAAGGTGATCAGTCAAATAAATGTATAAGCACAGAAGAAATCAAAATAACCACATGAGCCAAGATATAGAAAAAGGAAATCAATTAAATATAAGAATCATTGTATCTCCCCCGTAGAACTCTACGAAGGATTTAGCTACTCATGTTCAACACAAAAGTCAAAAAAATATTCAAAAACATTGTTTGAACAAGAATAAAAGTAAAAGTAGAAACTCCTAGAATTGGATTGGGCGGATTGGAGGCCTCGTCTTCAATCTCGTGATGAATACTCGTCCTCTGCTCGTTTTTCTCTTCTTCCTAGGTGAAAAAGTGGTATTTTTGGGGTAGGAGGCGTGTAAGTTGTGTTTGAAGGCGTTTCCTACGCATATATATACCTAGGATTGACTTTGGGCCCGAAATAAATTGTCGGACGAAGCTGGCGGGTCGCCAGGTTGGGTGTGCGTCAAAGCTGGCGAGTCGCCAACTGCTTACGGCATTTTTCTCGTCTTTTGCTGGCTGGTCGCCAGGTTTGCATGCAGACGAACCTGGCGGGTCGCCAGCTATGTCACTGCTCTGCGCAGTCTTAGTAAAACGGCCGTAACTTCTTCTACCGAACTCCGATTGAGATGTTTAAGATATCCACGTGAAGCTCTTTCGAAGATGAAGAGAATGGTATGAGTTACATGTGAATCAGACATCAAAATCTCCAAAAAAGCTGTCTCGAACATTGAGCAGCTGCACATCCACATGTTTTGTATATTTTTCTACACATTCTTCACAAAATGGTCAAAATACCAACATAATAGAGAAGTAGCTATAACCATGTCTCAAAGTACACAATATATGATCAAAACCATGTAAAACTACTCTCTAAAACCATGTAAAATCCAAGTTAATCACTGAACCCACTCATGCAAGATGTGGTTGAGAAAGAAGTTATAAAGCTATTAGATTTTGGGATGATTTACCCCATATCCGACAGCGAGTGGGTAAGCCCGGTGCATTGTGTACCAAAGAAAAGGGGAATAACCGTTACAGTTAATGAGAAGAATAAAGTTATAACAACAAGATTGGTTAATTCATGGAGAGTGTGCATGGATTATAGAAGATTGAATAAGGAAACACGAAAATATCACTTCCCATTGCCATTCATGGACCAGTTGCTTGACAGAATTATGGGATATTCCCATTATTGTTTTTTGGATGGATACCCAGGGTACAATCAGATCAAGATTTCCCCAGAAGATCAAGAAAAGACGACATTCACTTGCCCAATTGGCACTTATGCTTACCGTCGTATGTCATTTGGTCTTTGCAATGCACCGGCAACATTTCAGCGGTGTATGATGGCGATATTTAGCGACATGAATGAAGAAATAATGGAAATATTCATGGATGACTTCTCCGTCTTCGGGTCATTATTCGACCAATGTTTAGACAATTTGAGACGAGTTCTGCAAAGATGCGAAGAATCCAATCTCGTTCTCAATTGAGAGAAATGTCAATTCATGGTAAAAGAGGGCATAGTGTTAGGACACAAAGTGTCAGAGTTGGGGTTGGAAATGGATAAGGCCAAGATAGATGTGATATCAAAGTTGCCAACCCCAACGAACGTGAAAGGCATCCATAGTTTCCTAGGCCATGCGGGATTCTACAGAAGGTTTATTAAAGACTTTTCAAAAGTTGCAAAGCCATTGTGCAACTTACTAGAGAAGGATGCCAAGTTCGTCTTTAATGATGCATGCCTTAAGGCATTTGAACTATTGAAAAAGAAGCTAGTCGAAGCACCCATAATTGTCACACCAGACTGGTCGAAGCCATTTGAGTTGATGTGTGACGCTTCTGACTATGCAGTTGGGGCCATGTTAGGCCAGAGAAAGGATAAGATCCTTCATGCTATATACTACGCCAGCAAAGTACTCAATGATGCGCAGTTGAATTACACAGTGACGGAGAAGGAAATGCTAGCAGTAATATTTTATTTTGAGAAGTTTAGTGCTTACTTATTGGGCACAAGGGTGGTGGTCTTCACAGGCCATTCGACTATCAAGTATTTGATGAACAAGAGGGACGACAAACCTCATTTGGTGAGATGGATTCTACTATTGCAAGAGTTTGATGTTGAGATTAAAGACAAGAAAGGATCTGAAAATGTGGTATCTGACCATCTTTCATCAATGCGAAATTTCCTGACGAACAAGTTTTGCAAGTGATGGCTTGGGAAACGTACATGACATGGTTTGCTAGCTTGGCAAATTACCTTGTCACAGGTATCACGCTAGAAGGGCTCTCTTCAAACCAAAAGAAAAAGTTTTTGAGTGACACCCACATGTATGTATGGGAAGATCCTTTCCTCTTTCGTATTGGCAGCGATGGAGTAATTCGGAGATGTGTGGGAGAGCATGAACACATTCAGATTTTGTCCGCTTGCCATGATTCTGAGTATGGCGGCCACTTTGGAGCGCGTCGCACTGCGTTTAAAGTGCTCCAATCGGGATTCTCGTGGAGGAATGAAATGCCAATGAACAACATCCACGAGGTAGAACTCTTTGATGTGTGGGGCATAGACTTTATGGGACCATTTCCCAAGTCTAATGGGCAACAGTACATTCTTGTAGCTGTTGATTATGTGTGTAAGTGGGTGGGTAGAGGCAGTTGCCTCAGCAACCAATGATGCCAAAGTCGTCTTGAAGTTCATCAAGAAACATATCTTCAACCACTTTGGGACACCACGAGCTATCATCAGTGACGGAGGGACATATTTTTGCAATAAGCTTTTTGCAAACCTCCTAAGCAAGTATGGCGTTCAGCATAAGGTTGCTACCCATACCATCCCCAAACTAGTGCCAAGTGGAAGTTTCAAATCGTGAGATCAAGAGGGTGCTGGAGAAGGTAATTAAGCCGTCTCGCAAAGATTGGGCAGAAATGTTAGATGATGCATTGTGGGCATACCGAACAGCTTACAAGACTCCAATTGGAACTTTGCCATACAAGATGGTTTTTGGAAAAGCGTGTCACGTGCCGGTAGAACTTGAGCATAAAGCTTATTGGGCTTTGCAAAAGCTCTACTTAGATTATGAGGTTGCAGCCGAGAAGAGGATGTTTGATATGAATGAGATTGATGAGTTTAGGCTACACACTTATGAAAGTTTTGATCTATACAAGGAGCGTGCCAAGAAGATACATGATGCAGCTATTAAGCCTCGTCAATTTCATGAAGGACAGCTGGTTCTTTTGTACAACTCTAGGCTAAAGCTCTTTCTGGGAAAACTCAAGTCAAGATGGTGGGGTCCCTATGTGGTGCACAAGGTGTACCCCAATGGTGCTGTTGATATCCAGGATCCGAAAAATGACAATCTGTGGAAGGTTAATGGCCAACAATTGAAGGCCTATGTTGGTGGTGAAAGTGGTAAGGAAGCAAGAGAGGTGGTCACACTAGAGAGCCCGAAAGCATAGACCGAGGATGAAGAAGGTCGAGCCAACGACTATTAAAAAAAGGCATTGATTGGGAGGCAACCCAAGTTTTTTATTTGTTCTTTTGTTTTTGCTTTCATATATTGGGGGTTTTGTTTGCTCAATTCTTTCCCTAAATATTTATTTTGAATTGAGCATTTTTTATTTTTATTTTGTTTTTGTTTTTTGTGTAGGAGTGAAGATGGAGGTCGTAATCTCAATCTGTAGGAAAAAAGAGTCGCCCAACCCACCCACCCATGAGCTTCACAATGACAGGGGAGTATCTTTATACTTACCTTATATTTGTCTTCTACCTTGGGGACAATGTAGAATTTAAGTTTGGGGGAGAGGGTTGAAATTCTGCGTGTTCATGTTAGAATGATTTCCTATGGATTGTTAGTTGCTCATACTTGTTAAAATTTTGAAGTCACTATATTAGCATACATGATATATCCTTTTGTTAGCCCCTCTTTTCAGTCCTTGTCACTAAAATTGAGGTGCTAGCACATCTTTGGGTAGTTGCTGTTGGTGGCAAGAAAAATGTCACGAGTTTGCTTGTTATGTAATATCCAATTTATGCTTGAGAAATAAAGTGAAAAGTTGCTAAGTTAAAAAAAAAAGGAAAACAGAAAAAAAAGGCAGCCTGTTCATAGAGAAAAAAAACCAAGCTTGTTATGTAGTAATATCCAATTTATGCTTGAGAAATAAAGTGCAAAGTTGCTAAGTTAAAAAAAAAAAGGAAAAAGCCAAGGCAGAAAGAAAAAAAAAACACTCAAATTAGTGCTCGAACGAAAGGAAAACAAAAATAGCTTGATTTGTTATGTTGAAAAATCTTAAGTTTGGGGGTGTGAGCTGAGGAAATTTCATGCTTAATATTTATGAAGCTTTGGGAGATGATGTCTTATGGGATGTGCTAGTATTCTTGATTTTTGGTGGAATGAGCTACTAACCAAATTTGATATCCCACCTCAACCAAAAGCCCCATTACAACCACAAATAAAGACCTTTTGATCTGTGCAGGTATTGACATTTTGTTGATGAGTTCTGCTTTGAGTTTTGTGGAAAGACCTGATAGATTTAAAATAGAGAATAGCCGAATGAACTTCTTTTGACGATCTAGCAACGATGGTTTGAGACACTAGAGTCATTGCTTGGACTTGGATTGCTTGTTGGATAACTAGATCTTAGGGAGTTGGTTTGTGTTCATACTATCATTCTAAGTCATGTTCAAAGGAGAATGTGGAGTTAGCTTTGATAATCTCTGGACTTGTGAGAGTTTTTATGATATGAATTTGGAGAATATGACTCTTGTTTTGATATGAAAACCTTTGTGCATAATTGCTTATTTTGCTCGAGAAATAGTTGACTGTGCTACTCTAATATTTCGTGCATTTTTAATTAAACCATTTGTACATGTCAATTAATAATTCAAATTTGACCATCTTTTGTTAATTGATTTTTGTACGTATGGAATGGGGTTGTTGGTTTATTAGTTCATTTGTAAAAAGCCTAATTTATATTATATGTTTTCTTGGCAGGAAGTGCTAAATATTGCAAGAATCATGATTAAAAAAAGCACCCCAGTTGTGGAAGGAATCGCATGTTATAAGGAAAGAAAATAATATTTTAATTGGAGTTAATATCTATTCCCAAAAGAGAAGAAAAAGGAGGCGAGACTTTAGGGGAAATTGGCGACTAATTATAAGAAACTTGGGGTAGAAGAAAAGAAAGATATAAAAAGGAGGGATTGAGAGGAGCGCCGCAGGAGAGATGACCTAAGGAGAAAAGTAGACGGTGATATTGAAAAAATTGAGAAGAAAATTGGAGTGATTACTTGGAGAAGTCAAGAAATCAGGCGGAGGAATCATCAAGTCAAGCATCATCCTCTCCAAATTCACTCCATGGTTTCTAGGGTTTCATCTCCATTTATCATTATTCTTAGTTTAATTATGTTAGGCTAGGAATCTTGTGTTAGTCCAAACAAGAGTATGACATTTTGATTTCGTGATTTATTCTATGCTCGTTTCTATCTCATGTTCGTTATTACTACTTGTTTGATTGAATGAATTTATTAGTCTTTGTGCATCTTTAGTGATAATTCTATAGTCTTGATTTAATGCCTCTTTAGCTTGAATTGAGATGGATTGTGTTAGTAATGAATTATCAATTGGAATCGTTTAGATGACAACTTGATAATGGATTTTGATATTAATTGCAATTGTACTTTGAATCTCTCGCTTCCGTAGGGTTCTTAGGATTTTTGAAATTGGTTTAAAGAGTAAATGTTTAACTATTCTTTGACTAGTTGATGTTTAGCATGTTTAGTGGTTGCATGTTGATTTATTTTAAATTGTCCCGACCGTTTGAGATAGATTTGAATCCATAGGATAAATCTGTGTCTTGTCGGCAAGTGTTTGGAGTAACAATTGTCTCACTTGTGTTAATTTGAATTCATCTTTATTTTCATTGTTTCGAGAAAGCAAATCTTCAAACAAAAACATTTATCTTTAAAGTTTTTATTTTATTTTATTTGGAGTTAAACAAGCTTACCTTCCCTGCGGATCGACACCTTAAATTACTACACACGAAGCTGTGTTCTTGCAGTTGAGTGGTAGTATTAGGGATAATTTTGTGAACTTGAGTGCGAATCTATTTTGACTTAAAAGACCTAAACTTACACATCAGTGGGGAACGGGGAATCGTTGGTATGTTCATTTGCTAGCGTCGCGACAACTTTACAGATACAAGATGAACAATTTAGAGTTACCTTGCATATTCTTCCTATTCACGGTCCGGATGTGGTTTTGGGACTGTCGTGGCTTCAATCTTTGCAACGGGTGACGAATGATTATGTGAAGGGCACTATCGAGTTTGTAAGGGATGGTCCGTCGGTGTGCTTGAGAGTAGATCCCCCGGTACCGCATGAGGTGTCCTTGCGAGTGGCAGCGTCCCTGCTGTTACATAGAGGTGAGGCGCAGGTATTTGAGCTGCTGCAATTACCAGTACAGCCGGAAGTGGCGTCGATCGAAGCGTTTCCCACAGATCTACCGGAAGCAAAATTGGGGGTATTGGAGAAAAACCGTGCTGTGTTCCAGCTTCCCATAGGCATGCCTCCGGAACACACGTTCGATCACATGATTCATTTGCTTCCCAATTTAAAGCCGGTTAATACCAAACCTTAGAAGACAGAAATAGAACGTCAGGTGAAGGAGATGTTGAACACAAGAATCATCAGACGAAGCGATAGTCCGTTTTGGTCCCCGGTTTTATTAATCAAAAAGAAGGATGGTTCATTTCGATTTTGTATCGATTACAGAGCACTCAGTATTGCCACGGTACAGAACCATTTTCCAATAGCCACAACGGATGAATTGTTCGATGAGCTTGGGGTAGCTCGGATCTTCACAAAGTTGGACCTTCGCGTGGGGTACCACCAAATCCGCATGCATTCAGAGGACGTGTTTAAAACAGCATTTTGCACACATGACGGACACTTTGAGTTTTTGGTCATGCCGTTCGGATTGACGAACACTCCCTACATTCCAGCCGCAATGAATGACATATTTCGGCCCCTTCTGCGACAGTCAGCCATTGTCTTCTTTGATGACATCCTCATCTACAGCCCGACTTTGGAGGACCATACCACTAACTTGCATGAGGTGTTTTCTATCCTTGCTTCGCATAGCTTCTTTGTAAAATTGTCCGACTGCACCTTCTGCAGCTATTCTGTTGATTTTTTAGGCCACTTGTTTGAGGGCGGACAGTTGCGGGTGGACCCGAGCAAGATAGAAGCAATGGTGGCATGGCCTACCCCATCGACGATCAAACAATTGAGGGGATTTCTGTGCTTGACAGGATATTACAGAAGATTTATCGTTGGATACGCGTCCATTGCAGCACCCCTGACTGAATTACATAAGAAAGAGGCATTCGTGTGATCGCCAAGAGCAGAAGAGAGTTTTGTGGAGTTAAAATCAGCACTGACGTCAGCACCGGTATTGCGTTTACCGGATTTCTCGAAGACTTATTATTTGGAAACTGATGCGTCGGATTTTGAAGTATGAGCGGTTTTGCTACAGGAGGGGCATCCTCTGGCATTCTTCAGTAAAAAGCTCGGTCCTAGGCGGAGGCGGTGCAGAAATGGAGACAATGTATGTTAGGACGGGAGTTTGTAATCAGTAAGTGATCAGAAAAGCCTAAAAGGGTTGCTGCAACAAATTATTCAAACGTCAGATCAATAGTTATTTGTGCGTAAACTGATGGGATATAAGTTTCGCATCGAGTATAAGATGGGCGCGTCGAACAAAGCTGCGGATGCCTTGTCTCGCCGCGATATGGAGGTTGAAGATGCAGCAGTTGCAACGTCGATGCTCGCGTTGGTGAGTCACCCAATACCGGGCTCGTCTATTTCGGCCGTCGCATCGTTGTTGCCACGACTTCAGCGGTTAAGGAAGCTCTCATTCATGAACACCATAGTACTCCACTGGCCGGTCATCCTGGGGTGGATCACACATTTCGCCGATTGGCCGATTCGTTCTTTTTGAAGAATATGTGGGCTGACGTCAAATGGTTTGTCGAGGCTTGCTCTGAGTGTCAAACAACTAAGTATTCGACCCAAAAGCCTGCAGGGCTTCTGCAGCCTTTGCCTGTGCCATCTCAAGTCTGGGAAGACATATCAATGGACATCATCACGAGTTTGCCTCAGTCTCGGGGTTTTACAACAATCTTGGTTGCGGTGGATCGTCTTTCAAAATATGCACACTTTGCTCCCCTCCCGTCGAGATTTGATGTGTGGATAGTGGCGAATCTCTTTATTGACACTGTAGTCAAACACCACGGGTTCCCGAAGACGTTGGTGTCCGACCGCGATCCTCTTCTCCTGAATGAAGTATGGGAGCATATGTTGAACCTCAGTGGGACGAAGCAACACTTTACCACAGCGTACCATCCACAATCTGATGGGGGTTAGAACAATACTTAAGGGCGTTTGTGGCTGACAAACCATCGAAATTGGCTAATTTCCTACCGTGGGGAATTTGCATTGAATTGCTTTTATCACAAGGGCTTAGGGACTTCCCTGTTTCATGCTCTATATGGTTGGGAGCCGTCCGCGCCAATAGCAACGCCTCCGTCCGCAGCTACACCGCCAGATGTGGCAAAAGACCTCTGGTAGAGGGGCGAATTAATTGTCGCACTTCGGAAGAATCTGGAAAAGAGCAAAACCAAATGCATGCAGCAGCGAATCACCATAGATGACATCTGGAGTTTGCGGTGGGCGACCGGGTGTTACTAAAATTACAGCAATATTGCCAGCACTCGGTGGCACGACCGATTTCGGCAAAATTGGCGAGACGTTTCTATGGTCCTTTTGAAATTCTGGTAAGGATTGGCCAAGTGGATTATCGTTTGAAGTTTCCGGAGGGTAGTAGGATCCACAATGTGTTCCATGTGAGCCTCTTGCGCCCGTTTGTTGATGGGTCGGATAGGGAAACGACAGAATTTCCGGTGATATTTGCAAGGGTACATCCAATTGCTCGTCCGATGCGATTATTGGATAGGCGAGTGGTGTGGTATGATGGTGCTTCGTGAGAAGAAGGGAAATTGCAGTGGAGCGATGATGGGGGTACAACGCCAATGTGGGAGCCAATGTCGCTCATTGAGAAACATTTTCCTGAACAAGGAGCATTCTAAGAAGGGGGGGAGTTGATACGGAGCTGACCTCGACAATGTGCAGAGATATACAAGAAAATGAGGAGCAACGAGAGAAGGAGAGCGATGAGTCAGAACTGGAGGAAAATGCACCAGTTTTCGCGACGGAAGAGGAAGATCCGAGGACGCCCAAAGCTCAGGCAATCAATGACTGACCTCGGCGACAGCACAAGCCGCCGATGAGATATGGCGATTTCGCGCGCAAGAGCAGCACTTCGTTATTTTATGTTATTTTGCTGATTAGTATTTTGGATATTTTTACTTTCACGTTTTGGACTATTTTAATTAAATATTAGAGTCGAGCCCAATAAGCTCCTTTCCGGGTTTTCTTGGTGATTCTTTCCCAGATCGCAAAAGAGAGTCGAATCATCTAGGGTCCTTAGAATATAAAAGGGGAGTTGTGTTATGATTTGATTAATCAATGAAATAACCAAATTTTCCTATCTTTGTATTTCGTCTCTTTCATATTTCCGCAACCCTAGTTACCGGATTTGATCTCGGGGAGAGCCCGTCACGTCCACAAAACCTCGTCGTCGACATCTCGTCGTCGCTGAAACTCGTTAAGGGGAGAATACCCTTAACAATAGAGAAGGAAAGTAGATAGAGAAGGAGGAGGAAATGGAGATGGTCGATCATTGGAGCCACGATTAAACATAATATTTGGTCCATTGCCTATAGATGCAGCTTCCGTGGAACGATTAGTGTAACAACTTATAACGACGACAGTGGTGATGGTGAAGATGATGATGATGATGATGATGATGATGATGATGAGCAAATGCCCAGCATCATAAGTCATCCAAGTCATCCCAACCATGAGTTGAAGTTGTTGAAGAGAAGGTCCTCCTTCGATTGCAATGCCTGCGGATCCACACGCAAAGGAAGTTCCTACACGTGCACCACAGATGCTTGTGGGTGTCGGACCACCAGAGATGAGCTTCCTTGCCTCAAATTCTCAAAAGGGAAGACCATCATCACTCTCTTTCTTAATGTTATCGTATCCCACCAGAATATATGAAATATGGCTACAAATGTGATTTATGCATCAAATATCTTCCACCCCACTGGTGGATATATCATTGTGAAGCCTGCGGATATATTCTCCACATCACTTTTCTCTTCAACCGGTCTGACCTATGTGGGTTTTTGATGCACCTGAGATGCGTACAAGGGTTTACTAGCATTACAGATGCAAATGATGAGCAAAGGTGCAACATCATATATCATCCAAGTCATCCAGACCATGGACTGAAGTTGTTAAGGAGAAAGTGTTCCTTCAAGTGCGATGCTTGCGGCACCACACTCAAAGGGAATTCCCACACATGCACTACAGATGATTGTCAATATTGAATCCATGAGAGTTGTGCTTCCTTGCCTCTAAGCTTCAAAAAGGAAGAGCACCATCACTCTCTCTCTCTCTCTATCCTTTCACGTCCCATATGAATATCTCATTTTTAACTTCAAATATGGTGTGTGCACAACTTTTTGCCACCCAACTATTGGATATATCATTTTCGAATTTGCAGATATATTGTCCACGTCAAATGCGCCTTCAACAAGCCACCTCGCCTCACTGAGTATGTGCTACTAGTACACTTTATATTTCTGCAACATTCATTCTTAGATTATCCTTCATTTTCTTCTTATGTCCAATAGAAATATTGGGAAAGACGTGATCCGCTTTCCATTGAATGAGGTGGCGGAGGAACTAATTACACCCTGTTATGAGACATGTCGGAGGAGGAACATTGATACCACCCATCATCATCCCTGCTGCTGCTGATGCGTTGGTGAATGTGAAATATAACTTCTTTCATCACCATCATCAGCTCACTTTAGTCTCATCCTCACCTCAAAACCTAGAAGAAGAACAAGACAGAAGAGAATTATGGAATAAGATCAGAACTAATATGTGACGGTTGCATCACTCCTATATCTTCATCATCAACTAGTAGTAAATGCTACTACTATATGAGTTGCAGTGAATGCAAATACAATCTTCACGTGTCCTGCTTTCAATTGCCACCTCGCGTCCCGTCTCTTCCACTCCACCACCACCAAGATGATGATGGTCACCACCTACTCCTCAAATCTTGTGACAAACTTCAACCTTGGAACTACCAATATTGTAGTGTCTGTAAGTATAATATGAATGGGTTGTTTTACACTTGTGAAAAGTGCGACTTTCAAGTAGATATCCAGTGTGCTTGTATGCCGGATACCATACACCACGCAGCTCACCCGCTACATCTCCTCAAGCATGTGACTAAGCCAAGTCCATGCAGAGATATCACTTCATGGCGCTTGTCATGTGCTGCTGGTTGTGTCATTGGTAATGGCATACCTTTAAATGATTATTACAAGTGCTCCAGCAGCACATGTGATTTCATTGTGCACGTTAGATGCGCTGTGCTGCCTGCGTCAATCAGCAGCCGTAGAAGGGACAAGCACCACCAATTGTTGTTGGCGCACGATGCTACTGTAAACCGTCCTGGCGATTTCTACTGTGATTAATGTGAAACACAAATGAATCCCAGGAGTTGGATGTATCGCTGCCACACCTGCGATCTCTCCTTCCATCCACGATGCTTTCAAACTACATCGGGCGAGTATAGAAACACCAAGTTGGGGGCAGGAATATGTGAATCCCGCAACCCAACCACACTTTCTCACCTTTCAACTTCTTACCACAAAACGCCGTTGCAACATTTGTGCGGTGAAGACATGATCGCAAAGGGGGACTTGAAGGCCATCGATTGAGAGAAATTATGTGTTTCAGATCATTCGTTTAGTACTATGTCTAGAATGATGATGCATATATATGTTGTTTACCTCTTTTACATGTTCTACTATTCTCGTTTCCTTTTCGTCGATGATTGAGTGCCATAAAAAAATGAACTCCCAGTTGACCTCTGAACTCAAACATTAACCACTCTTTAGTTAATATATACACATGCTAAAGTTGTACATTATTAATTATATGTTACGTGTATCTCATGCGTTCTCAAACCAGTCGTTCAATATATGTTTCTTTTGAAATCGAAACAAAAGTTAAATTGAAAACTTCGACAAATGCCGGAAAATCTTTTTGTGATTTAATCATTTGTAAAAATTTACTTCCAATTCATTTTTAGTTAAAAAAAAAGAGGAACTTTATATATATTTGTCTTTTGCATTTCCAAAAAATAATATTTTTATATTGGAAAAGCAAAAGACAGAGGACAGAAAGAAAAAAATTTGTTGATCGTGAGATAACTTGTTACTTTGATACATTCGGTTTGTGCTCTTGAAAAAGAGAAATCCTCAAAGCATTATTTATAACGGGATTGATAATGTATATTAATCACATGAAGGAGAATGTATATTGAAATTTGAAAAAGACAAAGGCAATGTTAAAGAAAAAGGAGATTTGCTTGTTAAACTTTATTCTTTTTTGTTGTGAAACGCTCGATTCAGAGTTTTGCTTTTATAGATGAAATATTGGGTGCTAAAGTTTTGGGTTCGAGCACCCATGACGCACTAAATACCCAAGCGTATGGCCTCATACCAGTCTAGACAAAAACAATCTCTACAGGCTCACAATGTTTCCCAACTTAATCACAATGTTAACAAGCAAGGACGCTTTCCAAGAACCCCCATTGGATCATCCTCAAACTTGGATCCATACAGGCTCAAATACCCAAGTTTGGAGAGCTCATCAAGTCACTGCTAGAGTCTTCCCTAACTTAGATCTATAGACAACAATTCATGAAGATTGGGACATGTCAAAGCCTTCTCCAGCATTTCCCCACTGGTTAAGTCGCAACTGCCTTCAACAGAAACTCGACAAACCATTATCTTGTTCCAGTTCATAATGGCATTCATGATAGCTGACAAGCTTTCACTATCGTGTATTCTTCCTAAAAAACTTCGGAGATTCTTCATTCTGTCCATACCTTTTAAATCATGAAATCTACTATCAACGTATGCTAATTTCCAACTTTTTCATCATCATACGAAGGAAGAATCAAGTGTTTCAATCGCAACATTTTCGTAAAATAACATTGGAACTTCAATATTCCTGGATTTTATTAAATCAAGGGTATCGATGTATGGCAAATTCCTCAAGGATGATGGTAACTTATCAAGTTCGCATGATTCTAAACGCAAACATCTAAATTAGTGATTCCTCTCGGTAACTTTCCTCTGCAAATTTGAAGTTTCTCTTAGCAATTTGAATTTCAGAAAATCAACAATACTTTGTTGGGGGAACTCAAAAACATCCGATCTAATGAGATTGGATAATCGAAAAGAACTTATATGCTGGCTAGTATCTTCTCCACAAGTGACAGTAAGCTCATATTCGACTTCGACTTCACTTCTGAAATGGATAAGCCAAATGATGTATTTTAATATGCGAGGAAGAATCGAGTAGTAAGGTACTAAGTTTCCCACCTTATACTCCAAACTCAGCACATCCTCCCTGTTTCCCGCTTTCAAACATAGTTCTCGTACAACGTCATGAAGTTTGCATGAATAATATTTTTTACGTCTATTTGCAACATCATAAGTTAACTGAAATTCCACTTGAACGATGGATCTGGATCTCTGCGATGTCCATCAAGTATCATCCTTGTCTCCGATATTTTCATATGAAATCATGCCTTGTTCTTATCCACATCTTATATACTATATCCCTAACATGTACTGTTTCGTCCTCGTTGAATATACCCATATAGAGAAAGCAAGGCCTCAAATAATATGGTGAACGGGAGTATAATGCAATCACCTCTTACCATAAAATAGTTTGTGTAACACAAATATAGAGTATTAATATTTAGAAGCATGATTATCAGAAAGTAGAGGTAACTTTAGCTTTGAAACAGAAGGTGGTGAAATATGTTTCTCTTCCATGGAGATGTGTCAAATATTTTAGATAGAGAGACTGCAATAAATGTATCCAAATATTCGATTCAACATGATCAAAATAAATACTCCTACAGTCAAGTGGATATAATCTTACAAAGAGTTGAGCTTCAGTAAAATCTTAGCAAGGAATGTACTCTATAGAGGAAGGTAAAATGCTTTCTTTTACGCGAAAATTGGCAGTGATGATCAGTTTTTGAACCTAGCAATGAGTTCTCTTGTCATGAATACTAATAATGAATGAAAATAAAAACATAATAATATGATTAGAGCTTATGACTTTATTTTGCCAAAGAGTTTCATGGCATATAAAACCAACCATCAAATGGTTGCAAATTTATTGAAAACACATCAACGTGAGAAATGAGATACCTGGGTGAAGACTAGTCCTTGATGATAATTGAATGGACATGGCGGACTTTGTGGAAATCCTGTCCTGAAGGTGATACCCTTTCGCTCAATTCCGGCATATGTTTAATTACGAGAGTCTGAAGGGTAGAAATGCCACTCAATCCCTCTGGAACGATCTCTAGACAAGAACACTCTCCGATTGTTAATTTAGAGAGAAGGGGCATGGCTCCCGACTCCACTCTCCACTCCCTCAACTTTGGCAAACCTCTTAATACTAGCTTCTTGAGGTGAAGAAAACTGTTTGTTGGACATGTCATCTCCTCCCCAACAAATGAGTCCTCCTTGAATTGCAGTGTTACCAAGCAAGGAAGCTTTCCCAGCATCCCCATTGGGTCATCCTCAATCTCACAACCAAGCAGATTCAAGCGCTTAAGTTTCGAGCTCAACAAATCACCCTCGCACTTTGCTAGAGCCTTCACTGACTCAGATAAAATCCTCAAATCATAAAGATTGGGACATGTCAAAGCTTTCTCCAGCATTCCCTCACTTGTTAAGTCACAACTTCCTTCAATATAAACACGAAAAATCTGCATCTTGTTCCAGTTCATAATGCCATTCATGATAGCTGACAAGCTTTCATTATCATGTATTATAGCTATAAACAATCGGAGATTCTTCATTCTTCCCATACATTTAAGTTCATGGCATCTACTATCAAGCCATAGTAGAGTCTCCAACTCATATACTCCCTCATCCAATCTTAGTCGATAATTTCCAATGTTTTCATTTGTATACATAGGAAGAAGCAAGTGTTTTAATCGCAACATCTCCTTAAAAACATTTGGAACTTCAACATTCGCCGAACCTGTTAAATCAAGGGTATCCAAGTATACCAAATTCCTCATGGATGACGGTACCTTAGCAAGTTCACATTGTTGTAAACGCAAACATCTAAGGTGAACAAGTTTAGTGATCCCTCTCGGTAACTTTCCTCCTGCAAATGTAAATCCCATGATAGCTAGATTTCTCAGCCATTTGAATTTCTGCAAGTCAACTATACTTTTTTGGGGGAACTCAACATCCCATCCTATTCGATTGGATAATCGAATAGACCTTAGATACTCACTAGTATCATCTCCACAAGAGACTGTAGGCTCGTGCTCGACTTCACTTCTGAAATGGATAAACAAATGTTGTATCTTCACATGTGAGGAAGCTTCCCGTAGTAAGGTACTAAGCTTCCCACCTTTATACTCCAAACTCAGCACGCCAAAATCCTCCCTCTTTCCCCATTTCAAACATAGTTCTCGTACTACATCATGAAGTTTGGATGTCTTATACTTTATATTTCTACTTGCTACATCATAACCATAATAAATTTCAACTTGAACAATGGACCTGGAGGCTAACTCACTTAAGTATAACTCAGCGATATCCATTAAAGTGTCCTCCTTGTCTCCAAGATTCTCATATGAAATCATGCCTTGTGCTATCCACATGTTATATAGATCCAAAGCATATATGGTTTCATCCTCCTCGAAAATACCCATATAGAGAAAGCAAGGCTTCAAATAATAGGGTAAACTTTCATAGCTTAAATTTAGCACTCCATCGATCTGCTTTTCATCTCCATATATGGCTGCTTTGATATGCTCATTTACTGATTCCCACTCAACAATTGATTTTTTCTCTCGCAAAACCCCACCGAGTAAAGAAATTGCCAATGGCAAATAACCACATTTTTGTACCATATCTTTCACAATAATTTCAAATCTTTCTTCCAATGCAAAGTCTGCATATTGAAGTAATAATAAATGACGATCGATTAGTTCAATTGACTAAGAGTGTTCTTATAAGTTTTTTAAAACAAGTTAGAAATTGTATAAAACCTTCAAAATTCTCATGTGATTTTTTTTTTTTTTATACCTATGTTGATATTGATATTAAAGAATCTTGACATAGGGGTATTAGACAATCCATCCCATGTTATTTAGCATGACTGGAATAATTGTAATATAAAACTGACCGGGAATGTTTCCATGCTGAAATGCTTTGTATTTGAGTAGTTCCAAAGCAGCATCCATATGTAAAAGCCCATGTTTCACGGCCAATCCAATCTCTGCAACATTTTGTTTTCGTGTTGTCACCAATATTTTGGTCCGCAAATTTTGGACAACGAATGGATGCTTCAACTCATGCCAATGATCAAGCTCCCAAAGATCATCCAAAACAATGAGACATCGCTTCCCTCTTTGTATCTCACATAGTCTCTCGATCAACTCAAAGTTGCTCAGACTTGGAACCTCCTCCCTTATTCGTGGGTCATGGCTCAGACTTGAAACACTCCTCTTCTTCTCTAGCTGCCTCAGAACATCCTCCAAAACTGATCGACTATCACATTGCTGAGTAATGCAAACCCACGCCGACAGATCAAAGTCGGTTGTCTCGTTGTAGAGCTTCTTGGCAATTGCTGTCTTGCCTGACCCTCCCATTCCCCACACTGAAATAATTCGATGCTCTGTATCTTTCCTTAGGTGATGAACAAGCTGCTTTAGCTCATCCTCCATGCCTACGAAGCAATGTCCCATCTCCAAATAGGGGAAAGTCTTCCTTGACATGTTGTTTCCACCCGAGCTTTCCCCCTTTCCATTTGGATTCATGATTATGCTTCTTTTTATGCCGTTTTCTTGCATAGCCTTGCTTATACTTTCGATATTTGATGTAATTTTTGAAATCTCGGAGCCTAATTGGTGTAGTGAGTTGCAATCTTTCAAAATGCAGGAATAGTTGCGGACTAACTGCCTGAGGTGTCTTCTCCTTGAAGAAGAAACTTGATAAGCTGCGTGTCTTTCAATGGCGGATTCGGATCTGTAGACCAGATCTCTGATCTCCGAGATCCAATTGGAGATTGTTCTGCTTTCATGTCGTCGTTTGTCAGCGTCTTTGAGGAAACACTTCATCTCTTTGAGCTGCCGCTCGAGCTCCTTAACTTGATCGGCCACACCAGCTAAAAACCTTCCCTCTTCCAATAGCAAATCACGGATGGTTTCTAGAGCAGTCGACACCACTGCCTCTGCCATAGCAACAATTCCAAGCTGTGTTAGGTCAAATGCTCAGACGTGAAGATAGAAGGAACGGCATAAACAAGAGAGTAGGAGACAGACAGACAAAGCAGCTTGCAACAGATGTCAATAATGCTGACAAATTCAAGCATCCGTACAATAACAACAAACGGCTGTAAACCAAGGAATTTTTTTACAATAATGAACAGAGCTTAATAGAGCAATTCAATACAAACCAAATTCAACCCACACACAATTATACAATACTTCACACTTTCAACATTTGAATTATTGCACACCATCATAGTACTCAACAACAAGATTGAAGCTCGAAGGAGGAGAAATGTTACCTGCAACACAAGAAAAATAAAATTAAAGACGATACTGCATTATAATGAGTTGAGCTTTATTAACACTTTTAGCAAGGAATGTTGTACCCTTTAGAGAAAGGTAAGATGCTGTTTTCATTGAGCACCAAAAGTGGTAGTGATAATCAGTTATCCTCCAAAGAATCAATGCTCAACCTGTAAAATTAGCAATAATACAAAAGAGTTCTCCTGTTATAAACACAAATAAATGAAAATAAAAACATAATGACAGGATTAGACTTTATGATTTTATTTTGCCAAGTAATTTTCAAGAGCTTATAAGCCTCAAATGAACCAATACCTTGTAACTGTACAGTGGACACATAGGCAACAAAAATAGGAAAAATGTGTTTGGTTTGATGATTAGTGCCTAATTTAAAAGGATCAAAGAATTATAAGAATTTGTAATTATTAATGATATGAAGAATGAAAATAAGGGCAAATACAACTATTACTTTGCAACTGCCAAGGAATTTTCACTCTCGTTGCCACAAAAATTCAAATTCTACTATTTCAATGGAACATAAATAAAAATTAGCTCAGATAATAGATTTTATTAAGAGTTTAGAGATATCTAAAATTTCAGTCCATCTTATTAAACAATGGATTAACTTTTACTAGTAAAAGCCTTCTTGAGAGTTGTGTTAGCTTTAAGACCAATTAAACAAAAATAAATATAATACTAATAATAAAAAAACGAATTCTTTTTGTAATCAACCAACACCTGTAATGATAGAGTATAAATCCTTTTATAATTTACATCTTGGGATATAATTATTGGTTTAGTTAATTCTCAATAACATATTTGCCTCAGTTAGTAGAAGGAGATAAATACTCCCTTTGTTCCATAGTAATAGAGGCATTTCATTTTGCACACTTATTTTGAAAAAATAATTATAAATAGTTAAAGTGGAAAAAAAGTAAAGTAAGAGAGAGAATATTATAGATAAAACTCTTCTCTACAATATTCTCTCTCTTACTTTACTTTTTCTCCACTATAATTATTTATAATTATTTTTTCAAAATGAGTGCAGAAAATGAAATGCAACGGAGGGAGTATGTGTTTTGGTTAAAGAAAGTAACTGTGGTTTACTATCCAAAACTTTGCAAATTATGTAGGGTGTGTTCCATCTCTTTGATGTAAAATGATGGAATCATGGAACATTTATATTTTCAGTATTTGTTTTGAGAAATTTTATAGATAGATAATTATCCCCAGACAAAATGGAAAATTTTACTGGGCAGCTCATTTTCCTTTTTTCATTTTAATCCACAACAACAATATCATGTAAAATTGATACTTAAAGAACATGAATAAAAAAACAAAGGGACCACTAAAATATTATACACATAGAAATCAATTTTTTCTTATTACTCATTTTCTTACTATAAAATTGCAATTAAATGAAACTCGCCAAAACTAACGAATAAAAATGTGAGAAATGAGATACCTGGTGAAGACTATTCCTTGATGATAATTATAGGGACATGACGTACTTTGTAGAAATCCGGTCCTGATGGTGATACCCTTTCTCTCAATTCCGGCATGTGTTTAATTGAGAGTGTCTTAAGGGTAGAAATGCCACTCAATCCCTCTGGAACCATCTCCAGACAAGAACAGTCTGCGATTGTTAATTTAGAGAGAAGGGGCATGGCCCTTGCCTCCACTCTCCACTCCCTCAAGTTTGGTAAACCTCTTAACACTAGCTTCTTGAGGCTGGGAAAACTATTTGCTGGACACCTCATCACCTCCCCAACAAATGATTCGTGATGTATTCGCAAAATTATCAAGCAAGGAAGTTTTCCCAGTAACCCCATCGGATCATCCTCAATCTCACAACCAATCAGATTCAAACACTTAAGTTTCGAGCTCGACAAATCACTCTCGCACTTTGCTAGCGCTTTCCCTAACTTCGACCAGATTATCAAATCAGAAAGATTGGGACATGTCAAAGCCTTCTCCAGCATTTCCTCACTTGTTAAGTCGCAACTTCCTCGAATGGTTACTTGACAAACCTGTATCTTGTTCCAGTTCATAATGCCATTCATGATAGCTGACAAGCTTTCATTATCGTACATTGCTGCTATAAAAAATCGGAGATTCTTCATTCTGTCCATAGATTTAAGTTCATGACATCTACTATCAAAGAATGCTAGAGTCTCCAACTCATATACTCCCTCATCCAATCTTAGTCGATAATTTCTAATGTTTTCATTTCCATAGATAGGAAGAATCAAGTGTTTTAATCGCAACATCTCCTTAAAAACATTTGGAACTTCAACATTCGCTGAACCTGTTAAATCAAGGGTATCCATATATACCAAATTCCTCATGGAAGAGGGTAGCTTATCAAGTTCACATCCATATAAAAGCAAACGTCTAAGGTGAACAAGTTTAGTGATTCCTTTCGGTAACTTTCCTCCTGCAAATTTGAATCTAAAAATAATAGATCTCTTACCAATTTGAATTTCTGAAAATCAGATATACTTTGTGGGGGGATCTCAACAACATTCGATTCTACGAGATTGCATAACCGAACAGACCTTATATGCTCCCTAGTATCTTCTCCATAAGCCACTATAAGCTCATGCTCGACTTCACTTCTGAAATTGATTGCCAGATGTTGTATCTTCATATGCGACGAAGCTTCCCTTAGTAAGATGCTAAGTTTCCCACCTTTATACTCCAAACTCTGCACACCAAAATTCTCCCTTTTTCCCAATTTCAAACATAGTTCTCGTACTACATCATGAAGTTTGCATGTACCATATTTTTTACTATATCCGACATCATAATCAAGTTTAATTTCAACTTGAACAATGGACCTGGAGGCTAACTCACTTAAGTACAGCTCAGCAATGTCCATTAAAGTGTCCTCCTTGTCTCCAATATTCTCATATGAAATCATGCCTTGTGCTATCCACATCTTATATAGACGCCAAGCAGATATGTTTTCATCTTCATTGAAAATACCCATCAAGAGAAAGCAAGGCTTCAAATAATATGGTAAACTTTCATAGCTTAAATTTAGCACTCCATCAATATGCTCTTCAACTCCATATATGGCTGCTTTGATATGATCATTTACTGATTCCCACTCAAAAATCGATTTTTTCTCTCTCAAAACCCCACCGAGTAAACAAATTGCCAATGGCAAATAACCACATTTTTGTACCATTTCTTTCCCAATTTTTTCAAATCTTTCTTCCAATGCAAAGTCTGCATATTAAAGTGATAATAATTGACGATTAATTGAATACTGCGATTGACTAAGACAAGGTCCTTAAAAGGTTTTAAATTAGTTACAATTGCTCACTAATATAGGATAAGGGAGTAGTTCATTTTTTGTATTTTGGTTTATCCACCAAAACTGGTCCACTTTTAGTTTCAAAAACTTTTTTATCATGCATTAAACTAATAATGATTTGAGACCATTATCCATTAACAAAACATTAGATACTTTTTCTTTTTCAATTCTTCTAGATCAATTTTGCATCAGAAAGTTTCTATTTCTAGAAGACAGAGGGAGTAATATAAAACTGACCTGGAATGTTTCCATGCTGAAAGGCTTTGTATTTGAGTAGTTCCAAAGCAGCATCATCCATATCTAAGAGCCCATGGTTCACTGCCAATCCAATCTGTGCAAACTTTTGTTCCCGTGTTGTCAACAATATTTTGCTCTGCAAATTTTGGACAACGAATGGATGCTTCAACTCCTCCCATTGAGAAAGCTCCCAAAGATCATCCAAAACTATGAGACATCGCTTCTCTCTTTGTATTCCACATAGTCTCTAATCAAATCAAAGTCGCTCAGACTTGAAACCTCCTCCATTATTCGTGGCTCGTCGTTCAGACTTGAAACACCCTTCAGCATTGGTGGCTCATCGTTCACACTTGAAACACCCTTCTTTTTCTTCTGATTCTCTAGTTGCCTTAAACATCCCCCCAAACTGATCGACTGTTATATTGCTGAGTAATGCAAACCCACGCAGAGAGATCAAAGTCGGTCGCCTCATTGTAGAGCTTCTTGGCAATGGCGGTCTTGCCTGACCCTCCCATTCCCCAAACTGATATAATCCGATCCTCTGTGTCTTTCCGTAGGTGATGAACAAGCTGCTCCAATTCTTTCTCCATGCCTACGAAGCAATCTCCCATATCCAAATTGGGGGAAGTCTTCCTTGACATGTTGTTTCCACCCGAGCTTCCCTCCTCTCCATTGGGATTCATGATTATGCTTCTTTTTATGCCGTTTTCTTGCATATCCTTGCTTATCCTCTCGAGATTTGATGTAATTTGTGAAATCTCGGAGCCTAATTGGTGGAGTGAGTTGCAATCTTTCAAAATGCAGGAATAGTTGCGGACGAACTGCCTGAGGCCTCTTCTCCTTGAAGAAACTTGATAAGCAGCGTGTCTTTCAATGGCAGCTTCGGATCTGTAGACCAGATCTCTGATCTCCGAGATCCAATTGGAGATTGTTCTGCTTTCATGTCGTCTTTTATCAGCGTCTTGGAGGAAATACTTCATTTCTTTGAGCTGCCTCTCGAGCTCCTTGACTTGGTTGCCCACACCAGCTAAAAACCTTCCCTCTTCCAATAGCAAATCACGGATAGTTTCTAGAGCAATAGACACCACTGCATCTGCCATTGCAGCAATTCCAAGCTTTGATTGTTTGGTGAATGCTCAGATGTGACGAAAGGGTTACGAAACTAGGAATGCAAGAATCAAGAGAGGAAATATAGATTAAGAACTTGTGATGAACAACAAAGTGCACGTACAAAGAAAGGGGGAAGAAACAAGTAGAGACTCAAAATGGTCATGTTACGTATTTCATGAGTGGTAAAATAATCTCACTTTATTCCTTACCTATGTTTATTCTCACTTTATTCTTTTCTTTCGTGAGCAGTAAACATTTTGACTTTATTCTTTTCTAATGTTTAACATTCTGACTTAATTTTTTTCAAGTAAATGTTTAGGGCATCCACAACCCCGGCCCGGATTCAGGCCCCAAATCCCCTCCACGTCATCGTTCCCCTAAATTTCAGTCCCAGACCCCAACTCCTCTAACCCTGCAGGCCCCATCCAAGCCCCAATGGTGTAGTATTCAGATCGCCGGAGATAGGAACGACGACCAGATTTCTACTGGAAGGATACTCTCTTCTTCCTCACTTGGAGGAGAGAGCTTAGTTTAGAAGAAAGCTACTGTCATTCGTGTGTTCTTAAGCTCCGCGGAGCAGCTACAATCATTTTAATTCTGTTTTGTTATGTTTTCGTGATACAAGTCCTAACTGCGATTAATAACAACGTAAATGTACAACTAGTTCACATTTTATTTCTTTTTCCACTTTGTTAATTGTCAACTAGTAGACATGTTCTTCTTTTCCATTTTGCTATAGGCGGTTACAGCTCTTATTTTTCTAGATGAACATAATTAGAGTTGGAGAATTATGTTTTTCACAACAGCTGTATATTTCTTCTCAAAATACTTCAAACAAATGGAAGAAAGTCAGAAACTCCATACATGAAATTCTCCAATTGGAAATGAAATTAAAGTTAAATCTAGAAATCTTCTACAACCAAGTCTTTAAATTTCCTTTACAAATAGACAATTTTTTTTTCTAGCGGAAGCATCCACATAACTCAGCTACAGAACATAGAATGGTAGTATTGATAATGAAATTATGGACATACAGACAAAAGAGAGGAAAATACAAGTTACTCCAATTCAAGTAGCACCACTATAGTATTACTAAAATCATAAATTGCGAGTTGTTTTAATAAAATAATCCCTAAACAAAAAATAAATATACTTACTTGCTGCAATATTCAATCGTTGATGGTGAGAAGAGGAAAGAGCTCTCTCTCTCGCTTGCTCGCAAGGGTCAATTAATCTATTACAAACATTGAGAATTGAATATCAGGCAGTTATTTCCTTCTACTCGAGCATCATCGTTGTGTAGAAATCGTGTGCATAATAATGCTCCACACAATATTGAATCTTCTAAGCCGGAATAGACTTCCATCGGCCGCCGATCCCACGCCGTCGGATCCCTGCCCATCTCAACCATCGGCCGCGTCTTCTCTACCGAGATGATGGATGATGTTTTGTTTTCTACTTCATATTTTTGGGGCCAATTTCCTTCACTATTTGGGCCATAGTTTTTCCTTTACTAATTACTTAAAGCCCAATAAGCCCACAAACCCACTAACGAAGCTGATACAACCATAATCCATTCTTCAAAACACACATCAATTAAAGCAACGTAGGTGTCGACTTTTTTAGTTTATTTAATTTGTGATTTTCAATTTAGATTTACGGTTATTTTATGATTTTTTTTTTTAGTATGAGATGACGTTTTCATGTCGCATTTCTGTCGTTGGTAACAGTTTAGTTTTATAGGAGTATATGTTGTAAAAAGTAAAATTTATAAAATTGCATTGTTCATGAATCTTGCAGAATAAATTAAATTTATATTGTAGACAATTAGTTGATATTGAAATTTTCTTAAAATTAAGTCGTCGCTAGATTCAGTTAAAATATTGAAAGAATGTAGTAACTAGTGCCTACATAGCTTCATGAATTAGTCAGGTAGTTAAATCTCATACATGTCTTTTAGTATTGCATAAGACTTTACTTTGACTGCAGGTTAGATTATAGGACATATTAAAAATAACTTAATAAAACTAAATTGATGTCCTAAATCCAGTGGTCCTTAACTAAATTGATGTCCTAAATCCAGTGGTCCTTAACTAAATTGATGTCCTAATCTAAATCTCATTTGCATTAGGCTTTAATTTGACTGCACGTTAGACTACATAACATTGCATACGTATCCATGTTCCTGAAAGTATGATTATCACAACAGGGATAAATATCAAGAATAGTATATATGAGAATATTTAGAACCGTATTCTCAAATTATGAATTTAGTTGATGAAATGATTCGAAGCCTAATCGAGTTTTCAGAGATCTATCTAAGAGCTGCGAGAGGAAGGATTGATCGAGAGAATGGAGCGAAATCTTATTGATCAAAATCTGAGAGAGAAACTGTACAACTCTGTTTTTAATATGAAAACCAAAAGAGTAAAGGCAACAAAACAAAATAACAACTCTCTAACGGCTATCTAATCTGACGGCTCAGATGCAAGCTCACTAACTAACGCAATCCAACGGTTGCTGAAACACTCGAGCTTGAGATTAGCTCAAGGCTGATTCCTCTCTTTGAATGTGCTGATATTGAGCCATCACAAGTCTAACAGTTGACAACTCAATGAACACAACCAATTATTTCAGCTTTATCTGAGGAATTTAGTCACTTGATAGAACAAAGAAATAGCAAGCGATTCCAATTTGGATGAGTGGAGATTGGCTTAACTGAAGTGTTGTGGCAACACGGTGGAATCGACACTTGATCGATCAAAAGTCCAATTGACGAATATTTTGACCAAAAGATGTTGAAACAAAGAAAAGAAAATCCAAAAAATATCCTTATAGAAAGAGATTCAATCAAATCTCTTATAAAAGTACTATAAAATAATATTTCCCTCTATAAGTGTACAATGATCCTTTAATGGATCGACTTTAAACAATGGTTAATCGAGCAATTCATTACAAACCAAATTCAACGAAAACACAAATATACAATAATTCAATTTCAACATTTGAGTATTTACAAACCATCAATTCAATTCAAACACAACATCATTTCAAATTAAACATCTTATTAACCAACACTACACAACTATAGTGGATACCCTTACAAACCATCAATTTAATTCAAACATAACATCATTTCAAATATAACTATGGTATTAACCCACACAACACAACTTTAAATTACCAAGATTCCAAGCAATTACTTATACACAAACACATAGTAACTAGGAAGGATTTCCCTGCCAGAAAAAAAGAGTACAAAAAGGAACACTCAGAGAAAGACAACAACGTAACTGAAGCAAGAAGGGGAAGAAATTAAACCTGCAACAAAAGAAAAATAAAATAAAATACAAGGAGATACAATCTTAGAAAGAGTTATAGACTCATTAAAACCTTACCAAGGAATGTACCCTTTGGAGAAAGGTAGTTATTCACCTGTAAATCAGCAATGACATGATTAGAGCTTATGATTTTATTTTGCCAAAATTGAATAAAGAAAAATGTGAGAAATGAGATACCTGGTGAAGACTATTCCTTGAAGATAATTGAAGGGACATGGCTGACCTTCACGAAATCCTGTCCTATCACCATTTCTCTCATTTGCGGCATTTTTTTAATTACGAGAGTCTGAAGGGTAGAAATGGCACTCAATCCCTCTGGAACCATCTCCAGACAAGGACACTCTCTGAATGTTAATTTAGAGAGAAGGGGCATGGCTCCTGACTCCACTCTCCACTCCCTCAACTTTGGCAAACCTCTTAATGTTAGCTTCTTGAGGCGAGGAAAACTGTTTGCTGGACACCTCATCTCCTCCCCAACAAATGAATTCCGATATAATCCCAATATCATCAAGCAAGGAAGCTTTCCCAGTATCCCCATTGGATCATCCTCAATCTTGGATCCAACCAGTCTCAAACACCTAATTTTCGAGCTCAACAAACCACTCTCGCACTTTGCTAGCGCCTTCACTAATTTAGATGCAATATACAATTGATAAAGATTGGGACATGTCAAAGCCTTCTCCAACATTCCCTCACTTGTTAAGTCGCAACTTCGTCTAATGTTTACTTGACAATCCTGTATCTTGTTCCAGTTCATAATGCCATTCATGATAGCTGACAAGCTTTCACTATCGTGTACTATTGGAGAAAAACGTCGGAGATTCTTCATTCTGTCCATACATTTAAGTTCATGGCATCTGCTATCAAAGAATAGTAGAGTCTCCAAATCATATACTCCCTCATCCAATCTTAGTCGATAATTTCTAATGTTTTCTTCTCCATAGATAGGAAGAATCAAGTGTTTTAATCGCATCTCCTTAAAAACATTTGGAACTTCAACATCCGTTGAACCTGTTAAATCAAGGGTATCCAAATATACCAAATTCCTCATGGATGATGGTAGCTTATCAAGTTCACATCTATGTAAACGCAAACATCTAAGGTGAACAAGTTTAGTGATTCCGCTCGGTAACTTTCCTCCTGCAAATTTGAATCTATAAAAAAGTAGATCTCTTACCAATTTGAATTTGTGAAAATCAACTATACTTTGTGGGGGGAACTCAACAACATTCGATCCTATGCGATTGAATAATCGAACAGACCTTATATGCTCCCAAGTATCTTCTCCACAAACAACTTTATGTTCATACTCGACTTCATTTCTGAAATGTATTGCCAGATGTTGTATCTTCATATGCGACGAAGCTTCCGGTAGTAAGTTACAAAGTTTCCCACCTTTATACTCCAAACACTTCACACCAAAATGCTCCCTTTTTCCCAATTTCAAACATAGTTCTCTTACTACATCATGAAGTATGCATGTACGATATTTTTTATTTCCGACATCATAATCAAGTTTAATTTCAACTTGAACAATGGACCTGGAGGCTAACTCACTTAAGTACAGCTCAGCGATTTCCATTAAAGTGTCCTCCTTGTCTCCAATATTCTCACATGAAATCATGCCATGTGCTATCCACATGCTATATAGATGCCAAGCAGATACGACTTCATCCTCACCCAATATACCCATATAGAGAAAGCAAGGCTTTAAATAATAGGGTAAACTTTCATAGCTTAAATTTAGCACTTCATCAATCTGCTTTCCATCTCCGTATATGGCTGCTTTGATGTGCTCATTTACTGATTCCCACTCGACAATCGATTTTTTCTCTCTCAAAACCCCACCAAGTAAAGAAATTGCCAACGGCAAATACCCACATTTCTGCATCATTTCTTTCCCAATTTTTTCGAATCTTTTTTCCAATGCAAAGTCTGCATATTGAAGTAATAATAAATGACGATTAATTTCTTACAAGTTTTTTAAACTGTGTATGTATTTTTATTAAGTATTCTATTGGATAATTGCAGTTAGAATCACAAAGTTTTATATTAAAATTTATGAATTACAAATTACTACTACGGTAATCACTGATTTACATAATTAAGATATCATGAGGAATTAAATTATAAACTATAGCTAAATAAAAGTAAAAGAAAACAATAACTTGGATCACACCACATGCATCTTGACTGAAAGATCGTTGAAATTAATTTGATAGTAATAAATACTCCCTCCGTTTCATAGTAATAGAGTCATTTTGTCGTTTTGGTACGTTCCATAGTAATAGAATCATTTCCCTTTTTAGTAAAAGTCAACACATTTTTTCACAACTACTCTACTCTCTCTTACTTTTTTCTCTCTTTATCTCTCAACCTTTTTTCATTTTCCACTTTATTATCCCTTTACTTAACTCACCTAACACAATTTTTCGTAATCTCTGTGCCGAAAAGAAACGCCTACATTAATATGGAACGGAGGGAGTATGTAGTAAATTAAGTTAAATGTAACAAAAAAATTAATCATCAATAATGTGTTTAGTGCCTAATTAACCACCCATTAGAAAACGTGTAACTATTGATACTATGTGTGTATGATTAAAAGCGTCGGGCCACCAATGCATTATTTAGAGTAAGATGGGCCCCGATTACTAACTTGATGAGCTTTATCCAAGACCTTAAAAAATCTTTTAAAAGAATGTGATTATTTTTTTTATTGAGGTTCGACTGTAATATTCCAGAAATTAAGAGTCAATAAATTACAAATTGAGCAAATATATATTCATTAAAAACTGCTTAGAAACTTTATAAGGGGATCGAACAGATATGTATTGTGTAAGTCACATAGGGAATCTTAGTTTGGGAAAAAACAATGTAGAGAGAATTGATCAAATGTGTATTTCGTACATGATTAAAAATTACTACCCCTCCGTCCACAAACAATAGATCTATTGTTGTCCGTCACGGATTTGAATGTAGAATTGGTAAAGTAAGAGAGCTGAGGAGAAAAAGTAGGTAAAGTAAGAGAGATAGGGAAAAAAAGTGAGTAAAGTATGAAAAGGAGAAAAAAATGTGAGAAAAATATGAGAGATAAACTTTCCATTTTTAGAAAGTGATCTATTTTTCGTGGACGTTCCAAAATGGCAAAAGTGATCTATTTTTTGTGGACGGAGGGAGTATGATATTTTTCCGGTTAGTGATAAAAAACAAATAGTATAATTTGTTTTATAGTTAAAACAACATTATACTTAATTATGAAAAATATTTAAGTATTATAGTATCATCTAAAATTTAAATAATATTTAGTTAATTTTCTATTTATTTTATTAGTAAGCAAGTAAAATATAATAACATATAGTGTAACTTATTACTATTAAAATTTAAATATGATAAGGGTAATTTTGAAAGATATATCTTCGACTAATTAAGTATTTTGTATGCAATGTCTTCGAGTAATTTATTTCATTTTGCATGGTATACATTCAATTAACTCAATATTAAATATTTGATTATTTTCTATTTATATTTTTTAATATTAGTATTGATTTTAAATGAAAAATTATTTAATTTAAGTTATCATCATTTGTGAATTTTAAATGAATCACAATCACCTTATACAATTGTCAAATAGTGATTTAGGGGTGCATTACCCTCTTTATCACCCCCAGTATAAAACATAGGACTAATATAATCCTTTGAATCTATTAATCTAATGGTTTTGATTAAAAGCATCGTCGTACATTATTATACCATTTTCGTACATTAAAGGGCAATTTGAGTATATTACTGTTACATCATTTATATGGATTAGTACATTAACTTAATAAAAACATTAATGTGTTATTAATGTAACATTAATGTGTTTTAGTGTATATGTCCCTTCTACGTAATGTATATTATAATTTATTGCATGAGTGACGAAAGTTATATCCATTCCCAAGGGTTTAGCAAACCATGAGGCTAGGGTGTAGTACTGACTCAGTAACACAACGTTCACTAGGGTAATCTTGTGGATATTATACCCTAGCCCTATGGATAAGTTAACCCTAGGGGACTGGATCTAACTTTCTCCGGTTAGTGAATGTTATGTTAATATGATGGTACTACACCCTAGTCCCATGGACTACTAAATCATTGGTGAATGATGTTAACTTTTGGCCCTAAGGGAATTAATACGATGCTACATTACTGGATAAATGATGTACAATATACCCATGATAATGTTTAGACCATTCAGTCACGTACGTACATTAATGTGTGAGACTCGTACATTAAAATACCATTTTCATACATTAACATCATGTACTAATAGAACATGATGTACAAATATAACTACATCATTTAGCGAAGTCATGTACAACTGTGCTTTACCATTTTTACCCTTTTCGATTATTTTATTAATTTTTAAATTTTAAGTGGCTTTCATATCAACCATCAGATCACACATAATCTATGGATGAAATTAGTTTTCCTTTTTAACAGTTTTTTACACATTAATATGGATTACATCCCTAGTGATTTATTGTTAACTAATTAGTTAATTAAGGAAATATTAGAAGTATGCCATAATTATAAGGATAGCAAATCTCATTCACCTTAATTTGAAGAAATAAACGGTTATAAGGACAAGAATGTATATATACAAAATAAAAATTTAATAAGAAATGAAATGGGTAATAACGTCAAAAAATCATTTTCGAAAGTAAAAATAGTCATGGGACCTAGGAAGTAACTAAGAACTATTTACATTTATTAGATTTGGAATCCAACGGAGATTTTAACAATTTGGTGCTGAGTTTTAAAAAATATTAAAATATTCAATCTTTTTACGTTAAAAAAAATGAAACATAGTAGTAACATTTTCTTGTGTGGAACCATATCCCAAAACTCACAAAAATAAATGCGCAAGAATGCGATTAGTAAATATACTTACTAGACAATTTATTATTGAAACATAGGATTTTATTAAGAGCAACATTTTCTCATGTGGAACTAGGGCTGACAATTTTTAATACGACACGATAACACGACACGGACCCGCACGGAATTAACACGACACGAACACGTACGTTTAGGATTTGGGTCATTATAGGGTCGACCCAATAAGGACACGAAGATAACGGGTTGGGACGGGTCGGGTTTGGGATACACGTTAAGAAAAAAAATAATTATTTTTATTAATTAAAAAATTATTAAACTTTAATTTTTTTAGTTATTTTTGTTGATTAAAAATATTATACTTTAATTTTAATTAATTGAAAAAATATTATACTTTAATTTTAATTAAATAAAAAATATTATACTTTAATTTTATAAATTAAAAAATATTAATTAAATTTTTTATGAATTTTAAGAAAATATTATGCTTAGATTTTATTAAAAATTAAATTTTTTAATTATTTAATTTTATTATATAGATTTAATATTACTATAATTTAATTTTATTATTTTGATTAAGAAAATAATTATTTTAATTTGCTAATTTTTTATATTTTATCGTGTAACATCATGTTTTAATCGTTATCGTGTCGTGTCAAGTTAACTTACTATCCTTAACAGAGAGTTGACTTTTTTTAGGTACATGATAACACGCACGAACCCGACACGAACCCGCTGGTTCGGGACACGATGGGACACGATAAGAATCCGATGATTTCGGGTTGGGTTGGGTTGGGACACGATTGGGTTGGGTCGATAATGGATTGACACGATAACGACTCAACACGATTTTACAGCCCTATGTGGAACTACGGGTGATAATACGGATATCGGGTATTGGGTTTACCCGTACCCGTACCCGACTCCCGACTCGATACCCGCCTGGTATTGGGTATCCAATATCCACTTTTATGGGATTGAGTATTGAAATTTAAGATAATTCGGGTATTGGATAACCCGAATGGATATTGGGAACTACTTGAATACTCAATTTATTATTTTAAGTATTTTTATAAATTAGGTTTAGTCATTTCGGACTTCAAGAGCCGGGCTAATTTATTTAGTTATTATAACTTCTCTAAACTTAAAGTATAAATAAGTCACTCTCTTACTCTAGGTCACTGCTTCTACATTTTAATTAAATGTGTAACTTTTATCGTTTTACTTGTATATAAAAGTGATCCATTTTTTTATAGTTTTATACTACAAAATAAATGCAACATTAAAGATATTAGTCTATTTAAATATTTTCTATAGTTATATAAATATAATTATAATTTGAATTTTTTATTAGTTATTAACACATGTAAAGAGTCGGGTATTTGGGTACCCGATTCGTCGGGTTTGGATACCCGGAGCGGGTATTGGATTACCCGAAAATATATCGAGTCAGGTGTCGGGTGGACATTTTAGATGGTTTTCAGGTTTGGATACCTGATTTTTTCGGGTCGAATATCTACATATACCCATATTTCCCACCCCTATGTGGAACCATATTCCAAAACACACGACGTAGAACCACGACTTGTAATTTATTATAGAAACAGGAATTTTTTTAGTAAAATCGTATTGTTGCGTCTTATATTACTTTTTTATTTAATATGCACCTTCCAATTTTGGAATTTTTTTTCACTCTAATGAGATGAGACCCATTCTCTACTAACAATACTTTAATTACTTTTCCTCTCTACTTCTTATTACTTTCTCAATTTTGTATTAAAACTTGTATCAAACCAACGTGCATATTCTTTTGGGACGGAGGGAGTATAGGATAAGGGAGTAGTTCATTTTTGGTATTTTGGTTTATCCACCAAAACTAGTCCACCTTTAGTTTCATAATTTTTTTACCATGCATTACACTAATAATGATTCGAGTTTCCTTATCCCATTAACAAAACATTAGATACGTTTTCTTTTTCTCTTCTTCTAGAAGACGGAGGGAGTAATATAAAACTGACCTGGAATGTTTCCATGCTGAAATGCTTTGTTTTTGAGTAGTTCCAAAGCAGCATCCATATCTAAGAGCCCATGCTCCACTGCCAATCCAATCTCTGCAACCTTTTGTTCCCGTGTTGTCACCAATATTTTGCTCTGCAAATCTTGGACGATGAATGGATGCTTCAACTCATGCCAATGAGAAAGCTCCCAAAGATCATCCAAAACAATGAGGCATCGCTTCTCTCTTTGTATCTCACATAGTCTCTCAACCAACTCTGAGTCGCTCAAACTTGGAACCTCCTCCCTTATTCGTGGCTCATGGCTCAGACTCGAAATACTCCTCTTCTTCTCTAGCTGCCTCAGAACATCCTCCCAAACTGATCGACTCTCACATTGCTGAGTAATGCAAACCCACGCCGAGAGATCAAAGTCGGTCGTCTCATTGTAGAGCTTCTTGGCTATTGCGGTCTTGCCTGACCCTCCCATTCCCCACACAGATATAATTCGATCCTCTGTTTCTTTCGCAAGGAATTGAACAAGCTGCTTCAGCTCATCCTCCATGCCTACGAAGCAATCTCCCATCTCCAAATTGGGGAAACTCTTACTTGACATGTTGTTTCCAGTCGAGCTTTCCCCCTCTCCTTTCGGATTGATGAGTATGCTCCGTGTTATGCCTTTTTCTTGCATATCCTTGCTTATCCTCTCCAGATTTGTAGTAATTTCTGAAATCTCGGAGCCTAATTGGTGGAGTGAGTAGCAATCTGTCAAAATGCAGGAATATTTGCGGACGAACTGTTTGAGGCCTCTTCTCCTTGAAGAAACTTGATAAGCTGCATGTCTTTCAATGGCGGATTCGGATCTGTAGACGAGATCTCTGATCTCGGAGATCCAATTGGAGATGGTACTGCTTTCATGACGTCTTTTGTCAGCGTCTTGGAGGAAACACTTCATCTCCTTGAGCTGCGACTGGAGCTCTTTCACTTGATTGCCCACACCAGCTAAAAACTTTCCCTCTTCCAATAGCAAATCACGGATAGTTTCTAGAGCAATTGACACCACTGCTTCTGCCATTGCAACAATTCCAAGCTTTGATTGTTTGATCAACACTCAGAAAGAAGCAAGCTAAGAGGAGACGGTTAAGGCACTTTAAAAATACTGCTAGCTTGCATTGGTTAGTTGAAACTACTTATGATTTCCAGCTACCATTGCCACAGATTAAAAATGCAAATTTAATTAGCATGTCATAATTGGCTTGCTCAATTTGTCAACAAGTAGGACATTTTTAATTATCCATTTGTTAGCAGGTCATTAATGGCTTGCTTAACTTGTCAAATAGTACAAATTTTCTTATTATCCATTTGTTAGCAGGTAATTAGTCGCTTGCTTAACTTGTCAATTAGTACACACTTTCTTATTATCCACTTTTTAGAAGGTAATTAGTGGCTTGTTTAACCTGTCAACTAATACACAATTTTCACATTTTCTTATTATCCATTTGATAACAGGTCATAAGTGGCTTGCTTAATTTGTCAGTAGACACATGTTCTTCTTTTCCATTTTGTTTGATATATTTCAATACTCGCCGACAACTTTTCTTTCTATTTTCTATTGAATATTATAGAGTTGGAGAATATGTCCATTTTCAGAATTAGAATCAAACGGCTCAAGGCTGTATATGAATCACAAGTAATTTCAGGCTGTTTGGATATATGAATCTTGCATCACATAGCAAGTCTAAGCCACACCCTCATAGTAAACAATACAAAATCCTCAAACTACAATCTAAAGATCACAAGTAGCAAGCAAAAAGGAGAACCCATGAAGCAAAATAAAAAATAAACAAAAGTCACTAAGATTGAATATGACTCTATTAACTAGCCAAGAGAATTTAGTTGCATGAAATCGAGTCATCGAGACATCGTCATATATGATCATTCAAGCTTGATTTAAGGCACTTTAAACATACTACTAGCTTGCATTGGTTAGTTGAAACTACTGAAACTGAAAGTGACATGATTTCCAACTACCATTGCACAGATTAAACATACAAAATTAATTAGCATGTCATTATTGACTAGCTCGATTTGTCTACTCGTAGACGTATTGGTTAGTTGAAACTACTGAAACTGAAAGTGACATGATTTCCAGTTACCATTGCCACAGATCAAACATACAAAAATAATTACATTTCATTATTGGCTTGCTTAATTTGTCTACTAGTAGATAATTTTGTTGATTATAAGCCTATCCCACATGAGGTATTTGAAGGAAGTTGAAAGGTGTATATATATAATTCATGTCCAATCACAACTAGTTTGAGGTATTGTTAGGATCGTCGAAGTTTGAATTTGATTTTGGGTCACCCCCAAAAAACCTCAAACTAATTGAAATTAGATAGGAATTATATACACCTTTCAACTTACCTCCTTATCTGATGTGAGTTGGGTTTATAACCCAACAATTTTTTATTATCCATTTAGCAGGTCATTAGTGGCTTGCTTAACTTGTCAACTGGTACACATTTTCTTATTATCCATTTGTTAGCAGGTAATTAGTGGCGGGCTTAACTTGTCAACTGGTACACATTTTCTTATTATCCATTTGTTAGCAGGTAATTAGTGGCGGGCTTAACTTGTCTACTATTACATATTTTCTTATTATCCATTTTTTTGGCAGTTAATTAGTGGCTTGTTTAACTCGTCAACTACACATCTTCTTATTATCCATTTGTTGACAGGTCATCAGGGGCTTGCTTAACTTGTCAACTAAGTACGCATCTTCTTTTCCCTCTATTCCATTCTATATCAGGCATTTCTATTTCGACACAAAATTTTATATAATGTTGTCAACTAAGTACACATCTTCTATAAAAATAGGCCTCACATTCACTAATACTTTAAAGGGTTTTGGCTTTAAAAACCAAAAACTTTTCCCGAATTCCGGTTTAACCCACCAATTTTAAGATTTGTTTTTAAAACCACGAACTTTCGATTTGTGTGCTTCTTCCCACGGCGGGTCAAAGGTGAAACTCAACTGGTCTATGTGTCATTTTTAATCCTACTTGACAGTAAAATCATAAGTGAAGTCCTATTTGGCAATGCCAACTATTTTGCCATATTACCATTTCCCACCCTTCATCTTTCCATTTATCCCATTTCACATCACTAATGAGGAATTCTAACGCTCTGCTCCCTCCTTCCTCATTCTTCCTCCCTCAACTACTTCGACCTCGAACGCCTTTCGCGGATAGGGACGGAGACTGACAGATGAGCTTTCAGATGAGACTGAAAGCAAGTCGGTAGAGACAGACGGAGATGGTTTCATCGCAGAGAGAGAGAGAGCGCTAGACGGAGGTAAGGCGGTGCCGGCGAAAGACGTTGAGTTGCCGTGAGAAGGAAGAAGAGAGGGTGCGTTTTTAGAAATAAAGAGAATTTTCCAAGAAGGAGAAGAGCGATGGAGAGGGACAGCAGCAGTGATATCGACGGCGGATCGGCGACAGATGGGAATGGAGGCGGCTGCATCTGTTCGCTCAAGCGGCCTTGAATTTGGCGGAGGCGGCAGCGTTGCGCGGCTGTGAGAGAGAATTGCGGCAGAGATGGGAAAGAGATTTGGCCGGCAGAAGCGAAAATGCGTTTGGTCGAAAATTGCAAATTGTGGACCTCTCAGTGAAGAAGGAGCTCCAGAATGGCAGATTGAGAAGCTCGAGAGTGCAGATTGCATCTTCAGAAATTGGTTGATGACTATTTTTCAAAATCTTGTGGATTCACTAAAAAAAAAAATGTTAATTAGTGACGGCAGCGGAAATTTCAGGATTAGTGACGGATAAGCAACTGAAAAATGTCAGTCACTAATTCGTGACAGAATAGTCCGTCAATAATCTTAATTTACCATGGCTGCCGCCTTTGTTTTCCGTCACTGTAACTTTAGTGACGGAAATCCGTCACTAATTGTTTTTTACTGAAAAGCTTATTATTGACGGATCTGTCAGTAATTAGTCTGACACTAAATTTGTTAATTGCCTAAATTTCGGTGATTAGTGACGGAAAATTCTGTCACTAAATCGCGAGTTTCTTTTGTAGTGATTGAGGATCTCGAAAATTGTACTCCTTCCATCCCAGAAAGATTGATCCACTTTGACCGGGCACAGAGTTTAAGAAATGTAATGGAAAATGAGTTGAAAAAGTTAGTGGAATGTGGGTCATACTTTTATATACTTATTAGTTTTATGGGATGTAATCAATTGCTAACTAAGCAATCCAAAATTGAGACCAATTTTCAACTATTAGATTAGAAGATCTTGTGGTTAATATAATGCCAAGTGTAATATATTTTAAATTTAAAAAATTATTAATTAAATTAAAAGGGTATTAATGTCAAATCCTATATGTAGTAATTATAACTAACTACTTTCTCTCTCCTCAAAATCATCTCAAATCTTTAAACTTACGTAACTCTCTCAATTTAAATTATTTTTTCGCAAAAAATATATCAAATTAAAGATAATTTAATAAGGATTCCAACGAGATCTCAATTGCATATGTTACGACGATGTTCGGGTGATGAAATTTGATAAATTATATTTCAATTTTCGTACATGTTGATAAGCAGCTTTTATCAACAAATGCAACAAAAAATCTCAATATATTGTAGGCAAAATCTCAATATTATGCATGTCCAATCTCAATAAAAATGTGTTGATATTTTCTTGTCCTTGTATTGATATTCTAATGTCATATTGTTGATATTTGTAATACACAATATTGATATAAAAAAACACCCACGAAAATTATCATATGATAACATAATGACGATATTACCCCTTTGTTGATATTTTGCCTACTATTTATTGAGATTTGTGAGCTTTAATCTCATCCACTCATTTTAAAATCCAAGGGTGGAGATTTAGTCTTGATTTTGGATTAGGGTGCTATAAGTATTAGAATAGGACCCTTAGTTTTATAATAAAATGTAAGTAAGAATGAGTTAGTGGAATATGGGGTCCACTACCAAAAATAGTAAAAAGTGAAATGGGACAAACTTTGTGGGACGGACCGAAATGGAAAATTGGGACAATCTTTATGGGACGGAGGGAGTAAATTGCATCTCCAGAAATTCTTTCGATGATTATTTACTTAATTTTAAGTTTTAATTCAGAAAATAGTGTTATTTAACAGTCATATTTCCGGTTGTCCACGTTGGACAATTTTGCATCGGAGATTTGGTATTCGGGTCGGGTTGGTAAATAGCACACGAATCGAAAGTTCATGGTTTTAAAAACAAATTTTAAAATTGGTGGGAAAAACTGAAATTCGGGAAAAGTTTATGGTTTTTAAGGCCAAAAACCCTACTTTAAAAGTATTACCCTCATCCTACTAATTTTTTTAACCCACTTTCCATTATATTTCTATTTAGTTGACGGGTCCAATGAATAAGAGTGTCCACAGTGGGTGGACACGGCTGTGGACAAGGGAGGTGGCTTGGCCGCGCCTCCCTATAGTGGAGGACGCGGGCGGACATGGCGGTGGGTGGAGGACGCGTCCGCGCCGAGTACTCGGCAGGGACAAGGCAGTGGGTGGTGGACAACATTTATTTTTTTTATTTTTCATTTTTTTAAAAAAAATTTATGTTAAATTATACTCCCCCGTCCCATAATAGATGGCATAGTTGGAGAATGATACAAGATTTTAGGATATGTTGTTTTGTGTATTAGATGGAGAGAGAGATAGTATATTTATATTAACGTGAGAGAATGTTTTCCAAAAAAGGAAATGTGACATCTTTTGTGAAACAATCTAAAAAGAAAATGACATCTATTATTGTATATTTTTTTTCTAATTATTTTCTTCTGATAATTTTTATTTCAAATTGAACAAAAATACACCAACAAATGATAAAAAAAAAAATATTGTGATCTGGAGCTATGGACAAGTCCATTACAGGGGAAAAAAAAAAAAAAAAAAAGGTCCATTATAGGGCTGGACAAGGCTGTGGCCTGTGAATAAGTTTTCGTGGCTTGTCAACCGGCCATGTCCACGCTGGACAAGGCTGTGGCCTTGTGGTTGATATTGATTTTCATTCAATCGAGAATATGTCAGATATTTTGGATATCAAGACTGCAATCAGTGTATCTAAAAACCCGATTCAGCTTGATCGATCAAACACATTAAAATGGATAAACATTTGATAAAAGGAAAAATAATAAAATTGTTGCTTGTTCAACTAGAATATTTTATTAAAATCCGTGTCGAATCCAAAGTGCATATTCTCTAAGGACGGAGGGAGTATTATATAATTGAAGTGATGTTGTCTTTGAATTGAAATTGAGGATTTATAATATCTCATATGTTGAAAGTTGAGAATTGTATAATTGTGTTCCGTTGAATATGGTTTGCATTGAATTGCTTGATTGAACTTTGTCAAGGTTGATCTTTCTAAGGAAAATAATATTCCCTCCGTCCATAAAAATAGAACATAATTATCATTTTCATGTCACTTTAACTTGAAGCAGTATTGGAACGAATGAAAGAAAAAAGTAAGTGATAAATAGTGTTAGTGGAATGATGTGTAGGGCTATTATTTATTGAAAATTTTCCATAAATGAATATGTTTTATTTGTATGGACGGGCCAAAATTGATAATTGTGTTCTATTTTTGTGGACGGAAGGGAATATTATTTTCCTTAAAAAGATCAACCTTGACAAAGTTCAATCAAGCAATTCAATGCAAACCATATTCAACGGAACACAATCATATGAGATATTATAAATCCTCAATTTCAATTCAAAGACAACATCACTTCAAATATATAATACTCCCTCCGTCCTCAGGGAATATGCACTTTGGATTCGACACAGATTTTAATAAAATTGGTAAAATAAGAGAGAGGTAGAGGAAAAAAGTTATTAAAATATTGTTAGTAGATAATGAGTCTCACTTCATAAGAGAGAAAATACTTTCTAAAATTAGAAAATGTCTATTCTTGTGGGACGGATTAAAAAGGAAATAGTTCATATTCTTATGGGACGGGGGGAGTACTATCATATTATAGGTAATGATTAAATGCAAACTTTATATATTGTACAAACTCCAAACTTTTCAACACAACGTCAACACAATATTAACACAGTGTAAAATTTCAAGAGTTTGATGTCAACACGGTGTCAACCGTTAACACTGTGTTGATATTTTCTATAAGACGTTATTTTGTCATCTGTTGATATTTTCTAATAGTCCAAATTATAGTCTGGAATTTGTACAATATTTAGAGTTTGCGTTTGATTACATTCCGTATTATTAACCTACACAACTTTGAATTACATTAATTACTTATACACAAAAACTTAACAATAAAGGATATCTCCGGCAGAGAAAAAAGTACAAAGATGAACACTCAGAGAAATGCAACAACATGAGTGAAGAAGCTTGACGGTACAAAAATTTAACCTGCAACAAAAAGAAAAGTAAAATAAAAGGCTATACAATCTTACGGATTAAATACCTTACCAAGGAATGTACCCTTAGATAGAGAGAGAATGTTTTGTTTATGCACCAAAAAACCTTACCAAGGAATATACCCTTTAGAGAAAGGTAAAATGTTTCCTTTAAGCACCAAAAGTGGCAGTGATGATCAGTAATTCATTCAACCTGTAAACTAGCAATGACTACTCCTGTTATGAATACTAATGAATGAAAATAAAAACATAATGACAGGATTAGAATTTACCAAACCATCAAATGGATGCACATAAATTTGCAACAATTGAAAACACATCAAAACTAAACAAAGAAAAATGTGAGAAATGAGACACCTGGGTGAAGACTAGTCCTTGATACGAATTGAAGGGACATGGGAGACTTTGTGGAAATCCTGTCCTGAGGGTGATACCCTTCTCTCAATTTTGGCATTTGTTTAATTACAAGAGTATGAAGGGTAGAAATTCCGCTCAACCCCTCTGGAAGCATCTCCAGACAAGAACAGTCTCCGATTGTTAATTTAGAGAGAAGGGGCATAGCTCCTGCCTCCACTCTCCACTCCCTCAACTTTGGTAAACTTTTCAATGTTAGCCTCTCGAGGCGGAGAAAACTGTTTGTTGGACACATCATCTCCTCCCCAACAAATGATTCCCAATATACTCGCAAACATATCAAGCAAGGAAGCTTTCCCAATATCCCCATTGGATCATCCTCAATCTCGGATCCAAACAGATCCAAAAACCTAAGTTTTGAACTCATCAAGTCACTCCCACACTCTGCTAGCACCTTCCCTAACTTCCCTAACTTAGAACTAATCCACAAAATATGAAGATTGGGACATGTCAAAGCCTTCTCTGTTGTTAAGTCGCACCTTTCTTCAATATAAAGTTTACAAGCTACTATCTTGTTCCAATTCATAATGGCCTTCATGATAGCTGACAAGGTTCCATTGTCATGTATTCTTGCGGCAAAACGTAGGAGATTTTTCATTTTGTGAAGACTTTTAAATTCATGAAATCTACTATCTAAGTTTAGTAGAGTCTCTAGCTCATCTACTAAACTTTTCATTTCCATAGTCGGGGAAAATCAAGTGTTTTAATCGCAACATCTCATTAAAAACATTTGGGCCATGTTTGGTTGTCAGGATTCTGTTAGGGAAAGCAATCTGATTCCGTAAATTTTAAATTCCAATGTTTGTTTCGGTTTTTAATCAAACTGGGAAAGTAATCAGAATCCGAGAACAAGGAAAGTTAGTACAACTTTCCAGAATTCTAAATCCTAACTTTTCTTAGTATTCTTTTTCCCAATTTTAGGATTCTTGCATATTTAAGCAATAAAGTATAATTTTATTAATAATAATGATAATAATAATAACATAATAATAGTAATAGTAATAATAAAAATAATAATTATAATAATTACAATGTTTTTAAAATAATTTAAAATTATAAATCATACTTAATTTCACTATAATAAAAAAACTATAATTGAAATTATCATAATTATAACTTATTTTATAATAATTCATAATAATAATAATAATAATTTATTAAATAATTAAAATATAATTAAATAATATAAATCTTATAATAAATAATAAATATTTCATTTTATAAATTAATAATTAATTAATTTATTAAATTTATTAAATTATAATATTCGTAAATATTATAATTATAATATAATAATTATTATATTTATTCTTATAATAAATGAGTATTGTAATACTCCATGTAACTATAATTATAATTATATTATTATATATTATGATGGATAATCCATATTTAAACTATCCATCGTAATAATAAATATAATAATATAATTATTATTATTTGTAATTAATAATTTAATAAGAATTTTACAATATTATTCTTTTTATAAATAAAATAATAATAAGTATATTTTTAGCTTGGTGTTTAAATTAAATATAAATTTAAAATCTTGATATTTTCCAAACACAGGAAAGTAAAGTTACTAGGAATCATATTCTGGGGATTCATTTTCCCAGGAATCATTTTCCTTGCCAACTTTACTTTCTCGCCAACCAAACATGGCCTTGAAACTTCAACATTCCTCGAGTATTCTAAATCAAGGATATCCATGTATACCAAATTCCTAATGGAAGACGGTAGCTTATCAAGTTCACATTGTTGTAAACACAAACGTCTGAGGTGAACAAGATTAGTGATTCCTCTTGGTAACTTTCTTCCCGCAAATTTGAATCTCACGATAACTAGATCTCTCAGCAATTTGAATTTTTGAAAATCAACTATATACTTACTGGGGGATACTCAACATCGTTCGATTTTATGAGATTGGATAATCGAAGAGACCTTATATGCTTGCTATTATCTTCTCCACATGCTATTGTAAGCTCTTGATTAACTTCAATTTTGAAATCGCTAGTCAAATGTTGTATTTTCATATGCAAGAACGCTTCGCGCAGTACGCTACTAAGTTTCCCGCCTTGATACTCCAAACTCTGCACACCAAAATCCTCCCTTTTCCCCAACTTCAAGCACAGTTCTCGTATTACGTCATGAAGTTTGCATGCATAAAATTTTTGACTTCTATTTGCAGCATCATAAGCAAACACAATTTCAACTTGCACGATGGACCTGGAGGCCAACTCATTTAAGTACAACTCAGCAATGTCCACTAAACTTTCCTTCTTGTCTCCAATATTCTCATATGAAATCATGCCTTGTGCTATCCACATCTTATATAGACGCCAAGCATGTATGGTTTCGTCCTCGTTAAATATACCCATGTACAGAAAGCAAGGTTTCAAATAATAGGGTAGACTTTCATAGCTTAAATTTAGTACTTCATCAATCTGCTTTTCATCTCCATATATGGCTTCTTTAATATCCTTATTTACTAATTCCCACTCAACAATCGAACTTTTCTTTCTCAAAACCCCACCGAGTAAAGAAATTGCCAATGGCAAATACCCACATTTCCGCACCATTTGTTTCCCAATTTTCTCACATCTTTCATCAAATGCAAAGTCTGCATATCGAAGCAATAATAAATGATGATCAACTGAAAAGTGAAATTGACTAAGAAGGTGTTTGACTGGGATTATAAGTTCTTCTAAAAAAGTTCCAAGTTGTTCGAAGAATATAGATTCTTATAATTTACAATGAAATGCATTCGAATATAGAGCAATCCAAAATAAGCTTAGCCAAACACCCCTTACCACTGTTTTTTATTATCTTGAAACAGTATAATTATTTTATATGCTTTGCAAGTGAAGCGATAAAATGGATGGATGCCTATACACAGCTCAAGTCTAAAAGTACAATTTTAGATATGGATCTGAATAGAATAAAAGTATAAAACTGACCTGGAATGTTTCCTTGCTGAAATGCTTTGTTTTTAAGTAGTTCCAAAGCAGCATCCATATGTAAAAGCCCATGTTTCACTGCCAACCCAATCTCTGCGACCTTTTGTTTTCGTGTGGTCACCAATATTTTGCTCTGCAAATCTTGGACGATGAATGGATGCTTCAGCTGATCCCAATGAGAAACTTCCCAAAGATCATCCAAAATTATGAGACATCACTTTTCTCTTTGTATCTCACATAGTCTCTCTATCAACTCAAAGTCGCTCAGACTTGGAACCTCCTCCCTTCTTCGTGGTTCATGGCTCTGACTTGAAACACTCCTCTTCTTCTCTAGCTGCCTCAGAACATCCTCCCAAACCGATCGACTCTCACATTTCTGAGTAATGCAAACCCATGCCGACAGATCAAAGGCGGCCATCTCGTCGTAGAGCTTCTTGGCAATGGCAGTCTTGCCTGACCCTCCCATTCCCCAAACTGATATAATCCGATTCTCTGTTTCTTTCCCTAGGTAATGAACAAGCAGCTCCAATTCATTCTCCATGCCTATGAAGCAATCTCCCATCTCAAAATAGGGAAAAGTCTTCCTTGACATGTTGTTTCCAGCCGAGCTTTCCCCCTCTCCATTTGGATTCATGATTATGCTTCTTTTTATGCCATTGTTTTGCATATCCTTTGTTATCCTCTTCAGATTTGATGTAATTTGAGAAATCTCTGAGCCTAATTGGTGGAGTGAGTAGCAATCTGTCAAAATGCAGGAATATTTGCGGACGAACTGTTTGAGGCCTCTTCTCCTTGAATATACTTGATAAGCTGCGTGTCTTTCAATGGCGGATTCGGATCTGTAGACGAGATCTCTGATCTCGGAGATCCAATTGGAGATGGTTCTGCTTTCATGTCGTCTTTTATCTGCGTCTTGGAGGAAACACTTCATCTCTTTGAGCTGCCGCTCGAGCTCCTTGACTTGATCGGCGACACCCGCTAAAAACCTTCCCTCTTCCAATAGCAAATCACGGATGGTTTCTAAAGCAATCGACACCACGGCCTCTGCCATTGCGACAATTCCGAGCTTTGATTATTTGGTCAACACTCAGATATGGAGAAGAGAGGAAGAAAGAAGGAATAAAAGATACTGTTGCTACTAATATAGATAAGGAACGTGTGTAAAGCTAGTAGCCATGTATCTTTTTTATATTGATAATCCATATAACAGTTGCCTACAACATTAACTTATTTATTATTTGCACAATGATTATTGTTTATGCCAATTTTGTACATTTTTCTATTTTTTTTTCGTACTATAAAATTTATCTCATTTCTAATTTTGTCATTTTTATAGTGGAGAGCATATTTCACTAATTCATTTCCACTCACATTTTATAATAAAAATAATATACAAACTAGTGATCTACTCTCTACTAACTTTTCAACTCACTTTCTATTACTTTTTTTAAAACTCATGCTCAATCAAAATGTGACAAAATTTAAGTCGCGGAGGGAGCATTAACTATTGCCTCTATTATGTGTCAGATTACTCATATTTATATTTAGCATGAATTCTATGATATAAAGTATTCTCGCCGTCCCACAATAGGAGTTATATTTGGCGTGGTCGTGAGTTTTAAAAAAAGTAAAAAATAGTGGGTTGGAAAGTTGGTGGAATATTGGGTCACTTTTTACTAGTTTTATTACGAAGTGGGTTAGTTGAATGTGGTACCTTCTTACTGGTAAAAATGAACGGAACGAAATAACAAAATGTGACTTTTATTATGGGACGAAGGGAGTATAAATTAAAATGAGTAAAAAAATTAACCGATACTCCTATTATATACTATATATATGGGATCCATTTTTGAAAAAACAACAAAAATTAAATGAGACACTTAAAAAAAGAGATATCCCATGATAGACGAAGTGTAACAAATAATAGGGGACAAACCGAGCATAATATTTATCATGTCCCATTAAAAATGATGCTCCCTCCGTACCATAAAAGATGTCACACTTATGGGATGGTACGGGATTTTAGAAGGTTTTGTTTTGTGTGTTAAATGGAGAGAGAAAATATAATTTTTATATTCATGTGAGAGAGAATTTTTTCCAAAAAGGGAAATGTGATATCTTTTCTGGGACAAACTAAAAAGGAAAGTGTGACATCTTTTGTGAGACGGATGGAGTACGTTTTTTATTTTGAATTATCACATTGAAAATGACACATTTTATAAAATGGGAACTACATTATTTCTATTTTTCTTTTACTTTATTCGCTCTCTACTTGACTCACAAAATAATACTACCTCCATCCCAACTTAAGAGTCTTATTTTGTCATTTCTGTCTGTCCCAACTTAAGAGTCCTATTTCATTTTTACCATAAATGGTAAGTAGGCCTCACATTCGACCAACTTATTCTACTCACATTTTATTATGAGGGTCCATGAAAAATATTGCACATTTGTCATTTTTGGTTGCCCACGAAAAATAGGGCACATTGAAAAAAGGAAAGATTTCAACGACTTCTCTCTTACTTTTTTCTCTTCTCTATTACTAATAATATATACCCCACATTCTACTAACACTACTTCTCTCTTAATTTTTCACTTCTCTCTTACTTTTTTTCCCTTCTCTCTTACTTTACCAATTCTACATTAAAACCAGTATCATTCACCAAATGCCTCATTTTTTTGTGGATGGAGGGAATATATGACTCATATTCCACTGACTTATTTGACTCAGTTTTTGTTACATTTCTTAAAACTCATGCCCTAACTAATTAAGACTCTTAAGTTGGGACGAAGGGAGTACTAAATAAAATTTCAAGTCAAAAAATAAATATTACATATTTAATGAGATTGAAATTATAATTTTTAAGATTTATGATTTCTAGGAATATACTTATTGAAAATATGCTTTATGGAGAATATGACTACTGTGTTTGAAAATAAAATTAAGTCAAGATTTTGATACTATCATTTTCATTTACTTAAAATAATTTAATAAATTGGAAAAAATTAAGTGAAATAAAAAATACTCACTCCGTTTTCTAAAAATAGAATTTCTTTTTTTTGTCCGTCTTTTAAAAGTAGAAACCTTCTATTTGACGAAATTTCTTTCTCTCTAATAAGATGAGATTTATTTTTTATCAACACACTTTTCTTTTTATCTATTTTATTTTATCAATTTTGAATTAAAACTCGTATAATTTCAAGGTTTTTATTTTAGGAAACAGACTGAGCAAAACATTCTTTACTACTACTATCTTTTTGGTACTTGAGATATATATTAAGAAAATTCAAAGCTTTTCTTCTCTCTACGTACTATCTCAACACAATTAAGGGTTTGTTCGTTTTCCTAGTTTTGTCAGTGTTAATGATATCCACATTCAAAATCGATCAAAATATTGATATTGCCAAGATAAGTTTCGAAGGTCATCTCTAAAACCATCAATTACTACTACAAATTAAGAATTTGAATTTGAGGCAACTATTATTTCCTACACGAGCGTCAGAGTTGTGAAGAACACGTAATTTTTACAGCAGAAATGAATCAACTCAGCATCCCAGATCAGATCAGGGGATTGAACCAAATCTCAATCATGTACCCACTCAATCAATAAACTTAATTTGCGGTATAATTTGTGGGGACTCTTTGGCACTTTTCCACGTACTCGGATGGAAACCATCCTGCTCTGCCTTTACATTGACTACCCGGACGGATTCACCCGAAAGATACCGCGCTTGTATCAAACGACTTCACCACTGCGATAGAAGTGGACCGAAGACGCACCCACTGTCAGTCACATGATGCAACGTAATGAGAAAGAGTTAAGGAAAGCACAAGACCTTCCAGACAACAACAAAATCTCCTACTGCTAGACTCAGTTACCTTGTTTGTTTCAGCATCAAAAGCATGAACTACAATCATAACAAGTTTCAAACACTGAGGTAAGGTAAGGAAGATAGAAAATCTTTGTTTAGTATAGAATGCAATTGACTACTATTATTGCCTCCAGTCCATGTTAATAGAGTCATTTTTCTATTTTGAAAATTTCCAATATAATGAGTCATTTATATTTTTAGTAAAAAGTAATGCACTCTCTTATTTTATTCTCTCTTCATCTCTCTTACTTTATTCGCATTCTACCTAACACACAATTCTCCCGAATAGAAATGTCTCAATTAACAAGAAAAATATGGAGTAAGTAACAGTCTTCTTGACTCAAACTAGAAAAAGAAAAAGAAGAATACAGAAACTGCATTGTTGTGGAGTCTTCACTTCACTACACATGCCAAATACTGGACTTCCTATGAAATACCATGTAGTACTTCTTATTTTATGTTATAGCCGCTCTAGTAATAACAATTTTATACTACTATTCTGAAGTTCTAACTTTCAAATACCTCAGCCAGAAAGTACTTGGTTTTAACTTAAGTGTGAATCAGAGGAGTCACAAGTGGAGCCACCTCCTTCCTTTGTTTCTCTGAAGCCACCTTCATCAAATAACAAACACTTATACAAGCATAACTCTAAAGATTAAACTTCGTAGAAATATAAGAGGGAAAGTGCAGAATAAGGTTTCAGTATTTGCCTCACTTCAAACTTAAGAACTGTGTTAAATTAATGAGATGAGATGGTTGTGAATATATGGCAAGAAAAGAAGGGGAAGAAATTAAACCAGCAACAAGAGAAAAATAAAAAAAAAGGCAATACAATTTTACAAAGAGTTGAGATTCATTAAAACCTTACCAAGGAATGTAACCCTTTAGTGACACGTAAAATGTTTTCTTTGAGCACCAAAAGTGGCAGTGATGATCAGTAATTCAACCTGTAAACCAGCAATGACTTCTCTTCTTATGAATACTAATAAATGAAAACAAAAACATAATGACAGGATTAGAGTTTATGACTTTATTTTGGCAAAGAGTTTCATGGCATATAAATTTGCAACCAATGAAAATACATCAGAATCGAAGAACGAAAAATGTGAGAAATGAGATACCTGGGTGAAGGCTAGTCCTCGATGATAATTGAAGGGACATGGCGGACTTTGTGGAAATCCTGTCCTGATGGTGATACCCTTTCTCTCAATTTTGGCATTCGTTTAATTACGAGAATCTGAAGGGTAGAAATGCCCCTGAATCCACCTGGAAGCATCTCTAGAGAAGAACAATCTTTGATTTTTAATTTAGAGAGAAGGGGCATAGCTCCTGCCTCCACTCTCCACTCCCTCAACTTTGGTAAACCTCCTAATGTTAGCCTCTTTAGGCGAAGAAAACTGTTTGCTGGACATGTCATCTCCTCCCCAACAAATGATTCTGAACCTAATTGCAATGTTACCAAGCAAGGAAGCTCTCCCAGTATCCCCATTGGGTCATCCTCAATCTCGGAATTGAAAATATCCAAACACCTAAGTTTCGAGCTCAACAAATCACTCCCGCACTTTGCTAGCGCCTTCCCTAACTTCGACCAGATACTCAAATCATAAAGATTGGGACATGTCAAAGCCTTCTCCAGCATTCCCTCACTTGTTAAGTCGCAACTTCCTTCAATATAAACACGGCAATCCCCCATCTTGTTGCAGTTCATAATGCCATTCATGATAGCTGACAAGCTTTCATTATCGTGTATTCTTGCCAAAAAAAGTCGAAGATTCTTCATTCTGCCCATACATTTAAGTTCATGACATCTACTATCAAAGAATGCCAGAGTCTCCAAATCATATACTCCCTCATCCAACGTTACTCGATAATTTCTAATATTTTCATTTCCATACATAGGAAAAAGCAAGTGTTTTAATCGCAACATCGCCGTAAAAACATTTGGAACTTCAACATTCATTGATCCCCGTAAATCAAGGGTATCCATGTATACCAAATTCCTCATGGATGACGGTAGATCATCAAGTTCACATTGTTCTAAACGCAAACATCTAAGGTGAACAAGTTTAGTGATTCCTCTTGGTAACTTTCCTCCTGCAAATTTGAATCTCACGAAAACTAGATCTCTCAACAATTTGAATTTCTGAAAATCAACTATACTTCGTGGGGGGAACTCAACAACATTCGATCCTATGAGATTGAATAATCGAACAGACCTTATATGCTCCCTAGTATCTTCTCCACAAGCAACTATATGCTCATGCTCGACTTCATTTCTGAAACGTACTGCCAGATGTTGTATCTTCATATGCGACGAAGCTTCCCGTAGTAAGGTACTAAGCTTCCCACCTTTATACTCCAAACTCTGCACACCAAAATGCTCCCTTTTTCCCAATTTCAAGCATATTTCTCGTACTACATCATGAAGTTTGACTGTCTTATATTTTAAATTTCTACTTGCTGCATCATAATCATAAAAAATGTCAACTTGAACAATGGACCTGGAGGCTAACTCACTTAAGTACAGCTCAGCGATGTCAATTAAAGATTCCTCCTTGTCTCCAATATTCTCATATGAAATCATGCCTTGTGCTATCCACATCTTATACAGATCCAAAGTAAGTATGGTTTCGTCCTCGTTGAAAATACCCATATAGAGAAAGCAAGGCTTCAAATAATAGGGTAGACTTTCATAGCTTAAATTTAGCACTCCATCGATCTGCTTTTCATCTCCATATATGGCTTCTCTGATATCCTCCTTTACTAATTCCCACTCAACAATTGAATTTTTCTTTCTCAATACCCCACCAAGTAAAGAAATTGCCAATGGCAAATACCCACATTTCTGCACCATTTCTTTCCCAATTTTTCCAAATCTTTCTTCCAATGCAAAGTCTGCATATTGAAATAATAATAAATGACGATCAATATATTTGGCAAAATAAGCTTATAAACAAACTACTGCTCCATAAAATAAGCTTCAGAAGCTTATGAGCCCTTCAATAATAATTTTATCAACTCTATTTATTTTTTAACAATTTTATAAGCAATGTTAAATGTACAAAATTAGTTATAGTGTGCTTTGTATTCGAATATTTACTTTTAATTTCATTTCTTTATAACTTTATCTCTATTCTCACTATAATTTTGTCGCTAGCTTAACGCTCAATTATCCAGTTTTTTTTTAACAAATTTTAAATCTACAGTTAATACTATATTACGTTTTGTAAGCTACTAGACCGGTCGGTTTGTCTGAGTAACAGTGTTTGATTTTGGTATGGTTCAGACATTTAAAACCATGGACTAATGAGCTACTGTGAACCTGAAAAATTAGCTAGTTTGGCCATGAACTACATGAATTTTTAATTTTTAAACATTTCAAAATAATAATTTGTGCCTCGGGAGATTTCATCTATTTTTCATGAAGAATGTATAAAAGAGCTTAACCACTACACCACAAACATATTTGAACATTATAACTTGATATAATCTTATACTTAAAAATCAATTTTTTTTTTACTTTAACTAATAATTTGTGTTTGATTATATATTCATTAAACAATTACATTTAATGTGTTGAAACAGGACTTTAACCGTACTCCTGCATCTTATATTATTGAAACATAGGATTGGGAAAAATATTTTAACAAATAGTAAAGGAGAAAAGGCCCCAAAAATAAGCCCAGTAGGATAAGAGAAAAAGCATACTCCTCCAAACTTTATTTTTTCTCCTACTTTACACTTTACTTTTTTCTACATAATATGTTTTTATTACTGTATTTTATCTACATTTAACTCATTGGATACAATTTTCTTAAATCTCATACCAAAAACAATGCCTCAAATAGTATGGGATGAGGGAGTGGTTGATTTTTATCATTTTGGTTCATCTACCAAAATTAGTCTGCTTTAATTTTCGGAAATCTTTTTATCATGCATTACACTATTCATAATGTGAGTCTCAATATTCATTAACACGTTTTTAATAGTTTTTTCTTTTTCTCTCTCCTAGACAATTTTCACATTACCAAGTCTCTATTTCTAGAAGACGGGGGGTAATAATATAAAACTGACCTGGAATGTTTCCATACTGAAATGCTTTGTTCTTGAGTAATTCTAAAGCAGCATCTATATGTAAGAGCCCATGTTCGACTGCCAATCCAATCTCTGCAACCTTTTGTTTCCGTGTTGTCACCAATATTTTGCTCTGCAAATTTTGGATGATGAATGGATGCTTCAACTCCTCCCAATGAGAAAGTTCCCAAACATCATCCAAAACAATGAAACATCGCTTCTCTCTTTGTATCTCACATAGTCTCTCAATCAACTCGCAGTCGCTCAGACCTGGAAACTCCTCCCTTGTTCGTGGCTCATCGTTAAGACTTGAAACACCCTTCTTCTTCTTTGGATTCTCTAGCTGCCTCAGAACATCCTCCCAAACTGATCGACTGTCACATTGCTGAGTAATGCAAACCCACGCCGAGAGATCAAAGTCGGTCGTCTCGCTGTAAAGCTTCTTGGCAATGGCAGTCTTGCCTGAGCCTCCCATTCCCCACAATGATATAATCCGATCTTCTGTGTCTTTTCCTAGGTGATGAACAAGCTGCTTCAGCTCATCCTCCATGCCTACAAAGCAATCTCCCATCTCCAAATTGGGAAAAGTTTTCCTTGACATGTTAATTCCAGTCGAGCTTTCCCCCTCTCCATTTGGATTGATGATTATGCTCCTTTTAATTCCGATTTCTTGCATATCCTTGCTTATCTTCTCGAGTTTTGACGTGATTTGTGAAATCTCGGAACCTAATTGGTGGAGTGAGGCGCAGTCTTTCAAAATGCAGGAATATTTGCGGACGAACTGTCCGAGTCCTCTTCTAATGGAGGTAACTTGATAAGCTGCGTGCCTTTCAATGACGGATTCGGATCTGTAGACAAGATCTCTGATCTCGGAGATCCAATTGAAGATGGTACTGCTTTCATGTCGTCGGTTGTCAGCGTCTTTGAGGAAACACTTCATCTCTTTAAGCTGCCACTCGAGCTCCTTGACTTGATCGGCAACACCAGCTAAAAAACTTCCCTCTTCCAATAGCAAATCACGAATGGTTTGTAGAGCAATAGACACCACTGCCTCTGCCATTGCAAAGATTATGAGCTTTGATTTTTTGGTCAACGATCAAATGTGAAGAAAGCAGGAATAAAAGATACTAGTACTAATATAGATAAGGAACGTGTGATTGAAGAACAAAGAGGAGAATAATTGTGTGGAAATAAAAATAAGTCAAGATTTTTATACTATCATTTTCATTCAATTGTAACAACTTTCTAAATAGGAAAATTAAGTGAAATAAATAATAAAACATTCCTTTTATCTTTTATTTGTACTAGTGGTATAAGAAAATACCAGTCGCTTCAGTTAAACGACTGCTAACTCTGTAATTGAGTCTTAAAGCTTTTCTTCTTCCCATCTTCCATCTCAACACCATAAGGGTTTGTTCGATCAACTCAGCATCTCAGATCAGATCAGGGGATCCAACCATATCAATAAACTCAATTTGCGGTATAATTTGTGGGAACTCTTTTGCCCTTCTCCACATACTTGGATGGAAACCATCCTACTCTGCCTTTACATTCTCCTTTTGACCACCCAGATGGATTCACCTGAAAGAGCGCTTATATCAAACAACTTCACCATTATGATAGTGGACCGAAGACGTACCCACCGTCGGTCACATGATGCAACGTAATGAGAAAGAGTTAAGAAAAAAACAAGACCTTCCGGAAAAACACCAAAATTTCCCATTGCTAGGCTCGGTTGCTCTTCTGTTTCAGCCTGAAAAGCATGAATTGCCTTCAACAATCGTAGCAAGTGTCAGCCACTGAGGTTAGGTAAGGAGATAGAAGATCTCTGTTTAGTACAGAATGAAATTGACTAGTAAATAATTGTCTTCTCGACTCAAACTAGAAACAGAAAAAGAGAATAGATAAACTGTATTGTTGTGGGGTCTTCACAACACATGCCAAATATTGCTCTGACATTATTGACTTCCTATGAAATACCATGTACTTATTTTTCTTTATAGCTGGTCTAGTAGAATAATTCTTTAAAATTACGAAGTTCAGGATTTTAAATACCTCAGCCAGAAAGTACTTTGTTTTATCTAAAGTGTGAATCAGAGAGGAGTCACAAGTGGAGCCGCCTTCTTCCTTTGTTCCTCTGAAACCACCTTCATCAAATAACAAACACTTATACAAGCAGAACTCTACAAAATTAAACTTTGTCGAAATATTGGAGGGCAAAATACAGGCCGCAGTTTCAGTATTATCCCCAACTTAACATGATAAGAAGAGTAAACACTACTTTTAATTTTCAACATCAACTTATTATGTGGTTTACTACCTATATCATTGCAATTTAGGGTGTATTCTTATGATGGAATATGATTAAATACGTATATTTTCACTCTCTTTTTCCAAGTTCTATAGGAAATTAGGAAAGATAATTATCCCTGCACATAACGGAAACTTTTCTAGAGAAGCTCATTCCCTTTCATCACATTGATACATAATGACATTATTATGTGATATCAATGCAATAATATTAGTTTCCCCCCAATTTTTTCAAACTTTCCATTGTAAAGAAAAAGAACATGAGATAAAAGCAATGGGGACCCCTAAAATATGATCATACAAAAATCAATCTTTACTTCTCACTTGTTTTTGTACGATAATTTGCAAATAAAGATAACATGCAAAAACTGAAGAATGAAAATGTGAGAAATAAGATACCTGGGGGAAGACTGGTCCTCAATAAGAATTGAAGGGACATGGCAAACTTTGTGGAAATCCTGTCCAGATGGTGATACCCTTTCACTCAATTCTGGCATTCCTTCAATTATGAGTGTCTGAAGGGTAGAAATGCTACTCAATCCCTCTGGAACCATCTCCAAAGAAGAACACTCTGCGATCCTTAATAGAGAGAGAAGGGGCATGGCTCCTGCCTCCACTCTCCACTCCCTCAACTTTGGTAATCCTCTTAAAGTTAGCCTCTTGAGGCGAAGAAAACTGTTTACTGTACACGTCATCTTCTCCCCAACAAATGATTCCCAATATAGTCGCAATCTTATCAAGCAAGGAAGCTTTCCTAGTGTACCCATTGGATCATCCTCAATCTTGGATTCAAACAGATCCAAAAACCTAAGTTTCGAACTAACCAAGTCACTCCAGCACTCTGGTAGCGCCTTCCCTAACTTGGACCTAGTCACCAATGCATGAAGATTGGGACACGTGAAAGCTTTCTCTAGAGTTTTCTCACTTGTTAAATCGCAACTGGCTTCTATAGAAACTTGGCAATCCACTATCTTGTTCCAGTTTGTAATGGAATTCATTATAACTGACAAGCTTACTTCATCGTGTATTCTTGCTACAAAATGTCGGAGATTCTTCATTTTGTCCATACATTTAATTTCATGATATCTACTATCAACGAGTAGTAGAGTCTCCAACCCATCTAATCCTTCATCCAATCTTACTCGATAATTTCCAACTTTTTCATTTCCAAAGACAGGTAAAGTCAAGTGTTTTAATCTCAACATCTCCTTAAAAACATTTGGAACTTCAACATTCATTGAATTTGTTAAATCAAGGGTATCCATGTATACCAAATTCCTCATGGATGACGGTAGCTTATCCAGTTCACATGCTTCTAAACGCAAACATCGAAGGTGAACAAGATTAGTGATTCCTCTCGGTAACTTTCCTCCTGCAAATTTGAATCTCACGATAACTAGATCTCTCAGCAATTTAAATTTCTGAAAATCAACTATACTTTGTTTGGGAAACTCAACAACATTCGATCCTATGAGATTAGATAATCGAAGAGACCTCGTATGTTTGCTACTATAGCAAGTGACTGTACGCTCGTGTTCGACTTCACTTCTGAAATGGATAGCCAAATGTTGTATTTTCATATGTGAGGAAGCTTCCTTTAGGAAGGTACTAAGCTTCCCACCTTGATACTCCATACTCCGCACACCAAAATCCTCCCTTTTCCCCATTTTCAAACATAGTTCTCGTACTACGTCATGAAGTTTGCATGCATAATATTTTCCATTTCGATTTGCGACATCATAAGCAAACTGAATTTCAACTTGAACAATGGACCTGGAGGCCAACTCACTTAAGTACAGCTCAGCGATGTGCATTAAACTTTCTTCCTTGTCTCCAATATTCTCATATGAAATCATGCCTTGTGCTATCCACATCTTATATAGATCCAAAGCAAGTATGGTTTCGTCCTCGTTAAATATACCCATATAGAGAAAGCAAGGCTTCAAATAATAGGGTAGACTTTCATAGCTTAAATTTAGCACTCCATCAATCTGCTTTCCGTCTCTATACATAACTTCTTTGATATCCTCATTTACTAACTCCCACTCCACCATCGAGTTTTTCTTTCTCAATACCCCACCGAGTAACGAAATTGCCAGCGGCAAATAACCACATTTTTGCACCATTTCTTTCCCAATTTTCTCAAATCTTTCTTCCAGTGCAAAGTCTGCATATTGAATTAATAATAAATGATGATCAATTGAATAGTGAAATTGACTATGAAAGTGTTTGATAGAGTTTACATGTTCTTTAAAACAAGGTCGAAGTTGTTCGAAATAAGCCCCAGTAGCTAATAAGCACTTCAAAAATAATTTTCTCAGCTTAATTTATGCATCCATAATCTTTAAAGCAATGGTAAATTTACGAAAAAAGTTCTACTACGCGTTGTTTTCAAATATATTTCTCTACAATTTTATCTCTATTCATTCTATGATTTTCTCTCTAATCATAATTTTCTGACTGCCTTATACACTAAATTATCAAGATATGTTGACAATTTCAAAACTACTGATTCATAATTTTATAGTACTCCATACTCTATTGAAGATTATGAGCAATCCAAAATAAGCTTAGACAAACACCCCCTACCACTGTTTTTTATTATCTTGAAACAGTATACTTATTTTATAAGTTTTGTAAGTGAAGTGATAAAATGGATGGATGCCTATACACAGCTCAAGTCTACAAGTACAATTTTAGATATGGATCTGAATAGAATAAAAGTATAAAACTGACCTGGAATGTTTCCATGCTGAAATGCTTTGTTTTTAAGTAGTTCCAAAGCAGCATCCATATGTAAGAGCCCATGTTCCACTGCCAATCCAATCTCTGCGACCTTTTGTTTCCGTGTAGTCACCAAGATTTTACTCTGCAAATCTTGGACAATGAATGGATGCTTCAACTCATCCCAATGAGAAAGTTCCCAAAGATCATCCAAAACTATGAGACATCGCTTCTCTCTTTGTAACTCACATAGACTCTCAATCAATTCTGAGTTGCTCAGACTTGAAACCTCCCCCTTTATTTGTGGCTCACCGTTCACACTTGAAATATTCTTCTTCTTCTTCTGATTCTCTAGTTGCCTCAGAACATCCTCCCAAACTAATCGACTCTCGCATTGTTGAGTAATGCAAACCCACGCTGAGAGATCAAAGGAGGTCGTCTCGTTGTAGAGCTTCTTGACAATGGCAGTCTTGCCTGACCCTCCCATTCCCCATACTGAAATAATCCTATCCTCTGTGTCTTTCCCTAGATGATGAACAAGCTGGTCCACCTCATCCTCCATGCCTAGGAAGCAATCTCCCATCTCAGAATTGGGGAAAGTCTTCCTTGACATGTTGTTTCCAGCCGAGCTTTCCTCCTCTCCATTTGGATTGATGATTATGCTTCTTTTTATGCCGTTTTCTTGCATATCATTGCTTATCCTCTCCAGACTTGATGTAATTTGTGAAATCTCGGAACCTAATTGGTGGAGTGAGTTGCAATCTGTCAGAATGCATGAATATTTGCGGACGAACTGTGTGAGGCCTCTTCTCCTTGAATAAACTTGATAAGCTGCGTGTCTTTCAATGGCGGATTCGGATCTATAGAATAGGTCTCTGATCTCTGAGATCCAATTGGGGATTGTTCTGCTTTCATGTCGTCTTTTATCAGCGTCTTCGAGGAAACACTTCATCTCGTTAAGCTGCCACTCGAGCTCCTTGACTTGATCGGCCACACCAGCTAAAAACTTTCCCTCTTCCAATAGCAAATCGCGGATGGTTTCCAGAGCAATCGAAGCCACTGCCTCTGCCATTGCAACAATTAGAAGCTTTGATTGTTTGGTCAACGCTCAGATGTGAAGAAAAGGGGATGAAGAAGGAATCAAAGAAACAAGAGAGTGGCAAAAAAAACAGATTGCAGAATAGTATATTATACATACACATTGGATGTTTCAGCTGCCACATAATTAAACATAACAAAATTAATTAGGTGACAACTTTTCTTGTTTTCTATTTGAACATTTAGTTGGAGAATTATGTCCGTTTTCACAAGACTGTATATTTCTTCTCAAAATTCTTCGAACAGACGGGAGAAAACCCATATATGAAATTCTCCAATTGGAAATGAAAATTAAGTCTGAAAACTCTTCCGCAAACAAGTGTTTAAAATTCCACAACGGCTGTATATTTCTTTACTTTTTAAGAGAAAGTATCCACATAACTCAACACTAGAACACAGAATGATAATAGGTAGCATGAAATTATGAAAATACACCACATAAATAGATAAATTACGCGTTGTTTTACTAAAAAAGAAATCCGTCAACAAAAAACCACTTACTTTCTGCAATATTCACTTCGTAGATAGTGAGATGAGGATGGTTGCGCCACTTAGAAACAACATTCAGAATTTGAATTTGGGGCAGCTATTTCCTTCTACACTTCTACTCGAGGATCAGAGTTGTAGAAATCGTGAGAATTAAACACATAATATAATATGACACAGTAGAATTGAATTTTCTCAGCCGTGAATAGTTTTCCATCGGCCGCCGACCCCACGCCGGCGGCGGCGTCTTCTCTTCAGAGGAGGACGGAGTTTTTATTCATTTAAGTGGACTTCACTTTTTTGGGCTGGTCTCCTTCAATGTTTTGGGCCACAGTAGCTTTACTAATTAGTTACAAAGCCCAATAAGTAGTACTTTATTTCAATTTTTGTAGTTTTGATTTTAGGACTTTTTTAATTTAGCTTTATACACCCTCCGTTCCACACTATGAGTCACTCTTATTGTGAGTACGAATTTTAAGAAATATAAAGAATTATGGGTTGGAAAAGTTAGCCGAATATGAGACTCACATTTTTATAACTTTATAATAAAAGGTGAGTGAAGTGAGTTAGTGGAATATGTGACTTACTTATCATAAAGGGTGACTCTTATTGTGGTCGAAGGGAGTATTGTTTTTAACTTAATTTACAGCCACTGAATGAGCCCAATGAAGGAGAGATCCGCAGCCAGTTTCTATAGCTTGGTGGAAATGTGGTTACTTAATAAACAAGCGAGAAATACCAAGAGATTGTTCTCTTATTTGCAATAGCATAATCTTGAGGAATGAAGAATGACTTGGCTGAAATATTTGTGACTTTGAAAATTGTTGACTTAGATTGATTTTTTCCACATGTCAGTATATATTTTGAAAACAAGGTTGCAATTTCAAATGCTATTAAACATGAGTAAATCAATCATATTGAAGTGGTAGACAATTCACAGAAGTAGTACATTCTAGAATTACTGCTTGTTACTCCTAAATATTAAGACCAGTTCTCTTGTAAAACTAGAAAATAAAATTTTTGTGTAAAATGATCAACATTAAACAAAGTTTAATCAAACAATCCGATACAAATCAAACTCAACCCAAACACAATTATAGTACAATTCTTCACATTCAATAATTAAGTTATTACATACCACCAATTTCAATTCAAACACAAATATACTATCCTTTAGAGAAAGATAAAATGTTTTCTTCGAGCACCATACCTTTTGGCTTTTGTGATAGTCAGTTATTTTCCAGAGAATCAATACTCAACCTGTAAATCAGTAATAATGCAAATGAACCAACGTCGTCTAATTTTGCGTATCTAGGCAAGGAAGGTAGTAAAAGAGGATAAAGATGTGTGTTTTTTTACAGCACTTTTCGAGTACTCCACTCAAATTGTGCCTAACTTAACAGGATCAAAGAATTATAATAAGGGTTGTAGTATTTTCTCAAGGGCTCTGCCCACTCTTGTAACCAAAAAAAAAAAAGAATTATAAGAATTTCAAATAATTATTGATATAAAAAATGTAAATAAGAAAACAAATACAACTAGTTTTAATTTGCCACAGGAATTTGTTAAGTAGTTTAATATCCAAAATCCTTCGATTTATTTTATGGGAGTTTCTAAAGACAGAGGGCAACAACTTGGGAAAACATAGTGATAGATAATATCATTTCAATGGTATATAAATCAAAGTATGTCACTGCACTACTACTTCAATCTATCTAGATAGGTTATTATCTTCAAAACTAATTTAAGACCAGTACAACAATGAGATGAGATTGTTAGTTGTGATTTGTGAATACATGTCCAGAAAACCAATAGAAGGAGATAAAGATGTGTTTTGATCAGATCTTACGCCATTTTTCAAGGGGTAATAGTCATAACTAACTTACCAGGATAAAAGAATTGATAAAACTCTAAACAAAGATGTATGAATAAGAGGAGCACATATCACTTTTTCACTTTAATCCATAATAACATTGCCTATTATTTGATGTTTTGATGCAATAATACTTTCCTCGATTTTTTCAAATTTCTCACTTTTTTCATAAATTTATTTTCTTAAGATGAATTTGCAACCAAAGAAAATATGCCAAAACTAAAGAAAAATAGTGAGAAATAAGAAACCTGTGTGGAGACTAGTCCTTAATACGAATTGAAGGGACATGGCGGACTTTGTGGAAATCCTGTCCTGATGCTGATACCCTTTTTCGCAACTCTGGCATTTGTTTTATTACAAGTTTTTGAAGGGTAGAAATGCCACTCAATCCCTCTGGAAGCATCTCCAGACAAGAACACTCTCCGATTGTTAATTTAAAGAGACGGGGCATGGCTCCTGCCTCCACTCTAAACTCCCTCAACTTTGGTAAACCTGTTAACACTAGTCTCTTGAGGCGAGGAAAACTGTTTGCTGGACACCTCATCTCCTCCCCAACAAATGATTCGTGATGTATTCGCAATATTATCAAGCAAGGAAGCTTTCCAAGTATCCCCATTGGATCATCCTCAATCTCGGATCCATCCAGATTCAAACACCTAATTTTCGAGCTCATCAAGTCACTCCCGAACCCTGCTAGCGCATTCCCTAACTTTGACCTGATCCCCAAGTCATGAAGATTGGGACATGTCAAAGCCTTCTCCAGCATTTGCTCACTTGTTAGGTCGCAATTGCTTTCAATTATAACTAGACAATGCACTATCTTGTTCATGTCCTTAATGGTATTCATGATATCTGACAAGCTTTCTTTATTGTGTACTATTGCTGCACAACGTCGAAGATTCATCATTCTATCCACACATTTAAATTCATGATATCTGCTATCTAAGAATTTTAGACTCTCCAGCCCATCTAATCCCTCATCCAATCTATGATTTCCAACTTTTTCATCGTCATAATAAGGCAAATTCAAGTGTCTTAATCGGAACATATCCTTAAAATCACTTGGAACTTGAACATTCCATGACCATTCTAAATCAAGGGTATCCATATATACCAAATTCCTAATGGATGGTGGTAGCTTATTAAGTTCACAATCTTGTAAACACAAACGCCTAAGGTGAACAAGTTTAGTGATTCCACTCGGTAACTTCCCTCCTTCAAATTTGAATCCAACTATAACTAGATCTCTTAGCAATTTGAATTTCTGAAAATCAACCATACGTGGGGGAAACTCAACCACCTTTGATCTTATGAGATTGTTTAATTGAAGAGACCTTATACCCTTGCTAACATCTTCTTTACAAATGGCTGTAAGCTCGTGCTCGACTTCACTTCTGAAACGGATAACCAAATGTCGTATTGTCCTATGCGAGGACAATTCCTGAAGTAAGGTAGTACTAAGTTTCCCACCTTGATACTCCAAGCTTAGCAAACCAAAATCCTCCCTTTTCCCCATTTTCAAACATAGTTCTCGAACTACATCATGAAGTTTGCATTTATCATATTTTTCAGTTCTATATGCGACATCATAAGAATAATGAATTGTAACTTCAACTAGAGAACTAGAGGCCAACTCAGTTAAGTACAGCTCAGCAATGTCCATTAAAGTGTCCTCCTCCTTGTCTCCAATATTCTCGTATGAAATCATGCCTTGTGCTATCCACATATTATATAACTCGCATGTATCTATTGTTTCGTCCTTGTTGAAAATACCCATATACAGAAAGCAAGGCTTCAAATAATATGGTAGATTTTCATAGCTTAAATTTAGCACTCCTTCAATCTGCTTTTCATCTCCATACATGACTTTTTTGATATCCTTATTGACTAATTCCCACTCATCCATCGTATTTTTCTTTCTCAATACCCCGCCAAGTAGACTAATTGCCAATGGCAAATACCCACATTTCTCCACCATTTCTTTCCCAATTCCCTCAAATCTTTCTTCCCGTGCAAAGTCTGCACATTGAATTAATAATAAATGGCAATTAATTAAAGTCCAATTGACTAAAAATGTACTCCCCCATCCCTAATAATTTGTCGCCCCGACACTAATTTTAAGATATGTATAAAAGGTGGGTTGAAAAATTTAGTGATAAGTGAGTCATACTTTTATATATTAGTTTCATGATAAAATACGAGTGAAAATAAGTTAGTGAAATGTGGGTCCACTGCTAGAAATGGTAAAAAGTGAAAGATGACAATTTTTTAGGAACAGATGAAAATGGAAATAAGTGACAAATTTTCAAGAATAGAAGGATTATTTGAGTGAGCTTACATGCACCTTTACAAAACAACTTACAAGTTGTTTAGGACCTTAAAACTACTAACACTATTTCTATTTTAAGTAATAATTAGGGTATTTAATTACTCTCTCCGTCCCCGATTAATTGTTACTCTTTGATCAGACACGAATTTTAAGAAATGTAAAGAAAACTTGGTTAAAAAAGTTTGTAGAATGTGAGACCCACTTTTTTACATTAGTTTTATAATAAAATGTGAGTAAAGTGAGTTAGTGAAATATGAGACATACTTAGCATTTATGGTAAAAATAAAGTGTGACAATTATTGAGGGACGGACCAAAATGGAAAAGAGTGATAATTAATCAGGGATGGAGGGAGTAATATATTCAATCAATACACTTAAAATACTAATTTATTTACTCTAAAAAAATCAATCTCAAATTTAAAATCTAAAATAAAAAGTGTGAGTATATAATTTTTGGAGTTTAAGAGGGTATTTTAGCCACTTTATAATTAAAGCATAATTAGGGGGTAATTGAACAATCATGTATCCAATTTTCATTAGATTTCTACCAACTTTCTCTTTCCTAAAAAACATCTTAAAACTTTAAATGTCAAATAACTCTCTCAATGTCATTCTTTATACTTGCCGAAAATGTATCCAATTCTTTATCTAATTCTCAGTTAGATCTTATTGTTCGAAATTCTTTATCTAATTCTCAGTTAGATCTTATTGTTCGAAATGATGTCTTGTGTTAATTTGAAAATAATATTTTTCATCTAAAAGGATATCGATGTCATTTTTATACCTGCTAGTTTTTGCGATCTCTGTAATATCAATATAATATATTAAAAATCTCTGTAATAACAATATAATATATTAAAAATGTGTAACACAATTTCAAGTTGTCGAAGTCAATACAATTGTACTGACATTTTACATGAATTAGACTGACATTTTATATAGTACTAGGTGACAATTCCATGAGTATGTTTCCTAGTTACCTAAATATTGAAAATTCAAATAAGATTATTAAATTTTATATTGAATATATGCAATTAAGATCATATTAGTATACTTAAAATTTTACCTTTAATATAATACTCCCTTCATTCCCATATACATACAACATTTGTTTTTGGGGACGAAATTTTATGTAGGTTGTTCTGTGAGTTAAGTGGAGAAAAAAATTGAGATAACGTTGTTTTTGTTTCAGAAAACATTTCATTTTTAGTGGGATACTTCAAAAAGGGAAAAGGTTTATTTTTAATGGAACAGATAGAGTATATGTTTTTATTAAAAAATAATTTAAATCAAGATAAAATCAATAAAGTATATGAGTGAGAAAAAAATTGAGATAACGTTGTTTTTGTTTCAGAAAACATTTCATTTTTAGTGGGATACTTCAAAAAGAGAAAAAGTTTATTTTTAATGGAACAGATAGAGTATATGTTTTTATTAAAAAATAATTTAAATCAAGATAAATTCAATAAAGTATATGAGTTCAAACTTTTTACAGATATTTTTTAAGAGTTAGTTATAACCAGTGTTTTAAAAATCGGACCAGCTAGGCCAGTCGGACCGGTTCGGCCGTGAATCAGTGCCTAGTCCAGTCCGGTTTGAGCTTTAGCTTGGGCCGTTTTGGACCGGCTAGACCAGCCGGTTCGGCCGGAAACCAGAATTGGTTGGACCAGTTGTTTCATTTTTTTATGGTTTTTTCAAATATTATAGAATTGATCCCATCATGAATTGATCCTTAGACCTCAGACCTCCTTGTTATTAGACTCTCACTTCTACCACCCCACCACTTCTATTTTTTTGACATTGCATGAACTTTAATTAAAACTATATTCAAACTGCCGAATTTTGTTACCTATGCTTTCATCAATTTTATATAGGGTTGGCACAGTACGGTATACCGCATACCATACTGTAAATTGTGGTATGAGAAAATGTCATATCCGATACTATTACCATACCGTCTATGCGGTATACCGTACTTTTACGTTATACCGAAATAAGGTATGGCATACCGAGTACGGTATACCAAAATAAGGTATGGCATACCGTAATACTTGTGTTTCATACAAAAAAAAATTCTATTTTAGCCAAATTTTTAAAATAAAATTTCACCTATTTAAATAATGTCCAAAAGATTAAAACTACACCACAATCAAATCTATACAGTTGACTTGATTTGAATCTCTGCGTGTGTGTGTTTGGAGTTGGGGCGGTTGAACTAAAATATGAAAGTAGGGTTAGGGATTTTAACATATTAACTATTTTTTATATAAATTTTAAATACAACATATATATCGAATTTTTGACTAATATCGTAAATGCGTAACATTGCGGTATACGGCGGTATAGAAAAATCTATATATTTACCGTACCAAAATCTATCGGTACCGTACCGCAACTTGCAGTATACCGCAAATTCGGTATTTTCGGTATCTTTGCGGTACGATAAGTGCGGTATTACGGTATATTTAGCCAACCCTAATTTTATATACTAGTATCTAAATAACTAATAACTATTAACAATTTATGTATGTACGTAATTATTATATTTACAAAATCTTTAATATATATATACATATTTTTTAATCAATTTATCATTATGTTACAATGATATACTCATATAGTATAATAAATTATCATTTTATAGTTTTTGTATAAAATTTAAACATTTTATGTATAATATGTAGTAATTTTATCCATCATCCACTAATGAAAATGTTCATCATTTCTAAGTATTGATTATATTTTTATCTATAATTAAATTTTAATGTTTGGATATTACATATACACATATGTTAATACTATCATTTAATCATTTTTGTATAATAGTTTATGTTTGATGATAAATTTATTTTTTTAGAGGTATAAATATGATTTTAATTTTTTTGTGATGTGTACTTAATACTCCCTCCGTCTCATAGTAGATGTCACACTTGACACGAGATTTTAGGAGATGTTATTTTGTATGGTAAGTGGTGAGAGAAAATATAATTTTATAATTGATTTGAGAAAGAACTTTTTCCAAAAGAGGAAATGTGACATCTTCTGTGGGACAAACTAAAAAGGAAAGCGTGACATCTACTATAGATGGAGGGGGTACAATATTTGATCATATATTAAATTGTAATATTTTTATAATATATATTTAATTATGTACAGTATTTCAGTCCGACTAGTAGTTCAACCGGTTGGACCAGTTGAACCATGAACCAGTAGCCTCGCCGATTCGCTTACTGATCCGATTTTTAAAACATTGGTTATAACTAACAAAATTCAATCAATTAATATCCCGATTGACATTTTTTACACCCAAATTAACATTTTTTGCACTGGGGTTCGCATCAGGCTGAAATTGCCAACTGACCACCGATTTACAGACAATGGATCAGAATTGGTTGTACATAGCATATTAATAGATGGTTATCATCATAATAGAACCCTATACAATTCACTAGATTCGACAATCTGATCGATATAGAAACATGTCATGTCACAACCTTATCCATATTAAATTTTACCTGGAACGATATTTTAGTCTTATAAATTTAATTGCATTCATAGATTAAGCGATAAACTAATACAAGGCATGCAACTAACATTGCTAGAATGATAAATTGATATATACATATTGATATAATGTTTTCAAATATTAACCAAAGCATATCAATATCAACACAACGTTCATCGAATATTAGTATATGAGTTGGTATAACCTTAATTACGTAAAGATATGAACATGCAAAAGAATATTAGTAGTATTAAATTTCTTTATCTGTACAGACACAATTAGGATTTGGATTTTCATAAAATTTACTTACAATTTGATATGTTTCATAAAAAATATTTAGATCAAGAAAGTAAGATTCAATTTTTTTTGAAATATATTCTTAAGAATGAGAAAATGATTAGTTATATATAATAATAAATGCAAAACACTATTTTTTTGTTTCTATTAATGGCGCTATATTGACATTGTTATAAAAGAATAAACAACGATGTCGTGTGTTAATAGACACTACAACCCATGTAATTTAAAATTACTAATAACAATAAAAGAACTGACCTGGAATGTTTCCATGCCGAAATGCTTTGTTTTTGAGTAGTTCCAAAGCAGCATCCATAGGTAAAAGCCCATGTTTCACTGCCAATCCATTCTCTGCAACCTTTTGTTCCCGTGTTGTCACCAATATTTTGCTCTGCGAATCTTGGGCAATGAACGGCTGCTTCAACTCATCCCAATGCTCCCAAACATCATCCAAAACAATGAGACATCGCTTTTTACTTTGTATCTCATGTAGTCTCTCAATCAACTCTGAGTCCTTCAGACTTGGAACTTCCTCCCTTATTCGTCTATCATCGTTCATTGAAACACTCTTCTTATTCTTCTTATTCTTCTTCCGATTCTCTAGCTTCCTTAGAACTTCCTCCCAAATCAATTGACTATTGCATTGCTGAGTAATGCAAACCCACGCCGAGAGATCAAAGTCGGTCTTCTCGCTGTAGAGCTTCTTTGCAATGGCGGTCTTGCCTGAACCACCCATTCCCCACACTGAAATAATCCAATCCTTTGTTTCTTTCCCTAGATAATGAACAAGCAGCTTCAGCTCATCCTCCATGCCTACGAAGTAATCTCCCATCTCCAAATTGGGAAAAGTCTTCCTTGAAATGTTGTTTCCAGTTGAGCTTTGCCCCTCTCCATTTGGATTTAAGAGTATGCTCCTTGTTATGCCGTTAGCTTGCATAGCCTTGCTTATCTTTTCGAGATCTGATGTAATTTGTGAAATCTCGGAGCCTAATTGGTGGAGTGAGTAGTACTCTGTCAAGATGCAGGAATATTTGCGGACCAACTGTCTTAGGCCTCTTCTCCTTGAATAAACTTGATTGGCGGCATATCTTTCAATGAAGGATTCGGATCTGTAGACCAGATCTGTGATCTCCAAGATCCAATTGAAGAACATACTGCTTTCATGACGTCTTTTGTCAGCGTCTTTGAGAAAACATTTCATCTCTTTGAGCTGCCTCTCGAGCCCCTCCACTTGTTTGCGCACACCAGCTAAAATCGTTGCCTTTTCCTTTAGCAAATCACAGATGTTTTGTAAAGCAAGCGACACCACTGCATCTGCCATTGCAGTTTTTTAGTGAAAAACAAGGAATTGGAATGAAAGAATCAAGAGAGGAGGAAGAACAAAGTATATGTGCAAAGAAAGGGGAAGAAACAAGGAGATACTAAAAAGCAGCTTATGAGAAAGCAGCGGTGCATGTTTATTCATTTCGTGCGCAGTGAAATAATCTCACTTTATTCTTTCCGTAAGTTTATTTTGTTAGCAATGAAATAATCTCACATTATTCTTTTCTTAACATTGATGCTGATGGCGATGTTTAATTTTTAAATAAATGTTTAAAAAAACTTAAGAATATAGGATAATTTATGGTAGGACATTCTAAATGAGAAAATATGCACTATATTTCGGAATGGAAAATATAGAATAAAAGTACTCCCCATAGGAATATTTATCAATTAAGTCTATAATGACTTTTAGCTAGTTCCAAAATGTTTGAAGACGTAATATTAATTTACCATTTTTTTTCAATCGTTTCATCAGTCGAATTTTGGGAGAAACACGTGGTGATGTGGCAGTCGGAGTTCCCAACACCAAGAAAACATATAGTGAAGAAAACGAAGTCTTTTGGTGATACTCAAAACGATGTCGTTTCATTGAAACAATGATTTTTTCTTAAAAATTATCTTTTATTTATCTCTCCACCTTTACCGGACCACTAACAACGGCGACGTCCTTGGATCCCCTCTAGACTCCCCGTTTCTTTCTTTCCTTCTTCACTCGACTAAAATATGATACTATCAAAAATCAATCTTTTCTTATTACTCGTTTTCTTAGGATAAATTTGCAACCAAAGAAAACACGTCAAAACTGAAGAACGTGTGAGAAATGAGATACCTGAGTGAAGACTAGTCCTCGAAGATAATGGAAGAGACATGGCAGATTTTGTGGAAATCATGTCCTGAAGGCATTACCCTTTTTCTCAATTTCGGCATATGTTTAATTACAAGTTTCTGAAGGGTAGAAATGGCACTCAATCCCTCTGGAATCATCTCCAGACAAGAACAGTCTGCGATCTTTACTTTAGAGAGAAGGGGCATGGCTCCTAACTCAACTCTCCACTCCCTCAACTTTGGTAAACCTCTTAATGTTAGCCTCTTGAGGCGAAGAAAACTGTTCGCTGGACACCTCATCTTCTCCCCAACAAATGATTCCCAATATAATCGCAATCTGATCAAGCAAGGAAGCTTTCCCAGTATCCCCATTGGATCATCCTCAATCCCAGATCCAAACAGATCCAACAACCTAAGTTTCGAGCTCATCAAGTCACTCCCGCACCCTGCTAGCGCCTTCCCTAACTTTGAACTGATCCCCAAGTCATGAAGATTGGGACATGTCAAAGCCTTCTCCAGCATTTGCTCACTTGTTAGGTCGCAACTGTCCCCGATATAAACTCTACAAACCACTATCTTATTCCAATTCGCAATGGCACACATGATAGCTGACAAGCTTTCTTTTTCATGTATTCTTGCTGCAAAACGTTGGAGATTCATCATTCTGTCCATACATTTAAATTCATGATATCTACTATCAATGTGTAGTAGAGTCTCCAATCCATCAAATCCCTCATCCAATCTTACTTGATATTTTCCAACCTTTTCATTTCCATAGAATGGAAAAATCAAGTGCTTTAATTGCAACATCTCCTTGAAAAAATTTGGAACTTCAACATTCATTGAACTTCTTAAATCAAGCGTATCCATGTATACCAAATTCCTAATGGATGACGGTAGCTTATCAAGTTCACATTCTTCTAAACGCAAACATCTAAGGTGAACAAGATTAGTGATTCCTCTCGGTAACTTTCCTCCAGCAAATTTGAATCTCATGATAACTAGATCTCTCAGTAATTTAAATTTCTGAAAATCAACTATACTTTGTGGAGGAAACTCAATAATCTTCGATTTTATGAGATTGGATGTTTGAAGAGACCTTATATGTTGGCTAGTATCTTCTCCAAAAGCGACTGTAAGCTCATGCTCAAATTCACTTTTGAAACGAATAGCCAAATGTTGGATTTTCATATGTGAGGAAGCTTCCCGTAGTAAGGTACTAAGTTTCCCACCTTGATACTCCAAACTCTGTACACCAAAATCCTCCATTTTCCCCAATTTCAAACATAGTTCTCGTACTACATCATGAAGTTTGCATGAATGATATTTTCTAGTTCTATTGGCGACATCATAAGCTAACTGGAATTCAACTTGAACGATGGACCTGGAGGCCAACTCACTTAAGTACAGCTCAGCAATGTCAATTAAAGTTTTCTCCTTGTCTCCAATATTCTTATATGAAATCATGCCTTGTGCTATCCACATCCTATATAGATGCATAGCATGTATGGTTTGGTCCTCGTTGAATATACTCATATAGAGAAAGCAGGGCTTCAAATAATAGGGCAGACTTTCATAGCTTAAGCTTAGCACTCCATCAATCTGCTTTTCATCACTGTATATGGCTTCTTTGATATTCATTTACTAATTCCCACTCAATAATCGAATTTTTCTTTCTCAAGAGCCCACCGAGTAAAGAAATCGCCAAAGGCAGATAGCCACATTTATGCACCATTTCATTCCCAATTTTCTTTAATCTTTCTTCCAATGCAAAGTCTGCATTTTAAATTGATAATAAATGATGATCAATTGAATAGTGCGACTAAGAAGGTTTATTAAGTTTTTTAAAGCAAGTTATAAATTGTGTAAGACCTTATAAATTCTTTCAAAGTATTTGGCGAAATAATCTTATAAACAATCTAAATAGTATAAAGTAAGCTCCAGTAGCTTATACGCACTTCAAAAATAAACTAATATAGTCATACAACTAAGATGATTGTAACCGTAAGTCTATAAGTGCAATCACACAAATATTCTGAATTCACTATTTCCACTCAATTCAGTCACAAATGTAAATCCTATATTTTTTGTATCCAAAATTGGTCTCGTGCATGTTATTTATGTAGGGCTAGGTGGCCTTACTCATTTTAACTGAATACTTAATTGAAACTTTGACAATAAGGAGAAGCTAGTGAATAGAATTTATTTAAAATATTTATTTTTCTTATTCATAAGAATTTTGTTATAATACAAATAGGGAAAAAAAAGGTGTGACTATCTTGGCATGATATATATACACCCAACGCCATTAATGAATTGTGCTTTCCTTAGAATTTAAAGTTTTGAGATGTTTTATACTCCCTAGAAAATAGAAAATAATTAACTTTACATAATAAATGTGCAAACAATTTTTTGTTTGTTTTATTATCCCTATGTTGACATTGTTATTAAAGAATCTTGACATAGGGTAGTAGACAATCCATCCCATGTCATGTGCTACTCCCTCCGTTCCATAGTAATAGGGGCGTTTTTCTATTTCCGTCCGTTCCATAGTAATAGAGTCATTTCCCTTTTTAGTAAAAGTCAACGCATTTTTCCACACCTACTTTACTCTCTCTTACTTTTTTCTATCTTCATCTCTCTACCTTTTTCATTTTTCACTTTATTCTCTCTTTACTTAACTCACCTAATACAATTTTTCTTAATCTCCGTGCCGAAAAGTTTTGCCTCCATTACTATGGAACGGAGGGAGTATTTAGCATGACTGGAATAATTGTAACTGACCTGGAATGTTTCCATGCTGAAATGCTTTATTTTTGAGTAGTTCCAGAGCAGCATCCACATGTAAAAGCCCATGTTCCACTGCCAATCCAATCTCTGCAACCTTCTGTTTCCGTGTTGTCACCAATATTTTGCTCTGCAAATCTTGGATGATGAATGGATGCTTCAACTCATCCCAATGAGAAAGCTCCCAAACATCATCCAAAACTATGAGACATCGCTTCTCTCTTTGTATCTCACATAGTCTATCATATAACTCTGAGTCGCTCAGACTTGGAACCTCCTCCCTTATTTGTGGCTCATGGCTCAGACTTGAAACTCTTCTCTTCTTCTCTAGTTGCCTCAGAACATCCTCCCAAACTGATCGACTCTGACATTGCTGAGTAATGCAAACCCACGCCGAGAGATCAAAGTCACTCATCTCGTTGTAGAGCTTCTTTGCAATGGCGGTCTTGCCTGACCCTCCCATTCCCCAAACTGATATAATCCGATCCTCTGTGTCTTTCCCTAGGTAATGAACAAGCTGCTCCACCTCATCCTCCATGCCTAGGAAGAAATCTCCCATCTCCAAATCGGGGAAAGTCTTCCTTGATATGTTGTTTCGAGCCGAGCTATCCCCCTCTCCATTTGGATTGATGATTATGCTTTTTTTTATGCCGATTTCTTGCATAGCCTTGCTTATCCTCTCGAGCTTTGATGTAATTTGTGAAATCTCGGAGCCTAATTGGTGGAGTGAGTTGCAATCTTCCAAAATGCAGGAATATTTGCGGACAAACTGCCTGAGGCCTCTTCTCCTTGAATAAACTTGATAAGCTGCGTGTCAGACGAGATCTCTGATCTCGGAGATCCAATTGAAGATCGTACTACTCTCACGTCGTCTTTTGTCAGCGTCTTTGAGGAAACACTTCATCTCTTTGAGCTGCCACTCGAGCTCCTTCACTTGATCGGCCATGCCATCTAAAAACCTTCCCTCTTCCAATAGCAAATCGCGGATAGTTTCAAGAGCAATCGACACCACTGCCTCTGCCATTGCAACAGTCCCAAGCTCTGATTGATTCACCAATGATCATATATGAAGAAAAAGGGAAAGAATGATACAAGATAGGAAATATAGATAAGGAATGTGTGATGAGGAACAAAGTAAATGTACAGTTAATAGATATGGAAGTATAAATAAGAAACGTGTGATGAAGAACAGGGTAAATTTGTACATTATTAGAGTTGGAGAATTAAATATTTTTTATATTTGCAATGATTAGAGTTAGAAAATTATGTGCGTTTGCAAAATTAGAATACATATATATTCTCCAAATTGGAAATGAAAACCATATCTGAAAATAATCAGCAATCAAGTCCTTAAATTCAAATGTTCTGTCACTTGAAGCTTCTTTGTGAGCAGAGAAAGAGGAAAAAATATTGGAAGGCACAGGTTCAATCCACTGAGCTATATGTGCACTTTTGAAATAATAAACGAATAATATTATATTTTTATGTTATTTATATCGGTTATAACTGATGACTGAAACTTTTTGTAATAACCAGAATCGAACTAAAACCACATAGAAAAATTTTAAGGAACAGTGCGGCATATGGAAGAACCATATACACTTACCAGCTTCTATATGTTTATAGCCTAGAGTAGTGAAAGTAAGATAACTCTTTCTGAAACTCTTGCAAAGGGAAAAGCATGATTGTTTCTAGAGAAAAGCATGATTGTTTCTAGATCCAATTAGTTATTGAAGGTCCAGATCCAATTAAACTCCAAACTAAATCTCATGCATGTCTTCAACTGCATTAAGCTTTACTTTGACTGCAGGTTGGCATTACAAACATATTCACAAGAACTTGACAAAACTAAAATGTCCTAAACCCAATGGCCCTTGACTCATCAATGAATAATTAAGGATATAACATACATGGGAAAGGAAACACCAATGACACTTGACTCAGGTAAGGAGGGGTAAGAGGGAGTAGAAATTAGATGACAAATACTGTACTAAACCTTTAAATTAGCTTGGAAGTCTTTACAGAAACCTCATAAGTAATTATGTTCCCGAAAGCATGATATCAGAATAGACATAAAAATCTAGAATAGTACCTCGAGAATTTTAACAGTTAAACTTAAACCCTTCTTTCTAATGCATAACGATCTTGTAAGTGACTAAGTGAGTTGAAATCAGTTTTCTCAATAAGCACTCTGAAACTGAAAATCTGGAATCGTAACAGGCAAAAGACAGAAGCTATATGATAAACTCAATCACTACGGTTAGAAAGAAACAGAATCAGAAACAGAATTTTCCATCAATAATATTGCACTCTCCAATTCGGTAATATAACAAAACACACCAGCAAGTTACCTATTGATGCATAAAACATGTACTTCAATAATAATCTTCAATATCTGATATGTACTCCTATACAACACCATAATCGATGTTCCTCGATTACACACGAAAACATTACAATTAAGAAAAAGCTAATAACTCCGATGCATAGTTCAGCAATGGAAAATTAATTACCGTGTGTCGTGTGTTGGAGCCGCAATGCAGTGATTTTGAGTAGTTCGGTAAAAACACCGGCGCTTCGAAGTCGGCGTTGTTCAGTATTCAGATCTTCGCTTAATTGCAATGACACTGACAATCCAAATCGCATTGATAGAACTATGGTCGTGTGAGGTCAGCACGAATTGCATAGCACTCAGGTGTTTCGTTTCCATAAATTTCTACTTCAATTTTCTTTGCTCTTATGTGGTTGAGTTCCAAACTTCTTCCTAAAACACATTCAATTAATAAAAACACACTTCATTAAATAAAAAAAAATTACAATTTAAAATCCTAAAAAAATAAAAAAAAAACACATAATTAAAATCTTTAAAATAAAATTAAAAAGATACTCCCTCCGTCCCACTTTAGGAGTCCCGATTTACCATTTTTGGATGTCCCACTTTAAGAGTCCCGGTTGAAATATTCCATAAATGGTATTAGCCATTTTTTATTACTGTATCTAATTTTCGTCAATTTTCCGATGGTCAACCGTTAATTAGTGTTTTATTAATCGGATTAGCCATTTTATACTACTGTATCTAATTTTTTTTTTTAAAAATTCTTAAACATTTGTAAAATAGAAAACCCTTAAATAAAAATATGAATAAAAATTATTTTTTTTATTCTCCCTCTTTCATTTCTTCTTTCCCACACCACCAATAACCTAATTTTCTTTCACAGTAACTTGGTCCAAAACTCATCGTACTCGTTGGATATGGAGAGGTCGTGGTGTTGCAGAAATTTCAGCGACAGGGGCGACCCATCGACGAAACGAAGCCGTTACTGTCAACCTTAGTTATCATTTCCGATAAAGCAATTGAATTTTGATTTTGAATTTAGACTTTTGAATTTTGAATTTTGAATCTTGAATGTAAGTCCCTGAATCTATGTCTTTGAATTCTGACAATGACAATGTTGAGATGCATATTAAGGTTCTGAAACTGGATTTGAAACATCAACATAGTATTATGGACTACTATTTCGTCGAAGATGAAGCAAAATACCGTCAAACTAGTCCAACATATTCATTATCAATATCAAATGCGTTCTGAACATTTACAATTCTAAGCATGACCAGTGCCGATTGATGTCAAAAAAACTATGGCAAACAAGTATCCACCATTCAAAAAACCAGCACACACCATCAACAAACAAGTAGCCACCAACAAAAGATAACCAGATAATCGGCGGCGTCGGCGGTGTTCACGGTCAGACTCAGACTTAGGGTTTTTGTGGATTGTGTGTAAACAACGAGAAGAGAAAGTTGGAGAGTTGCGGAGGGAGTCGATTAAGTTTCCAAGTGTGGTATGGATGAATGATTTTGAATTAGATATGGAACTGGAAAATACTTAAAAAATACTTAAAAAATTACTCCCTCCGTCCCAGATTAAGAGACACTTTTTGTCATAAAAGTCCGTCCCAGTTTAAGAGTCACTTTTAGAATTTTCCATATTTGGTCATACAATTTTACCCCATTCTTCATCAAAATTACATCAAAATGTCATTATCTACATTAAAATAAACCAAAACAAAAATCAAAAGTCAAAAAGGACCCACCTTCAACCAACTCTACCATTTCACTTCATTTATTACACACTCTACCATCTCACTTCATTTATTACACCCTCCGCCATCTCACTTCATTTATTACACACTTCAACTCTTTCTTAAAACCCGAGCCATAACAATAAGTGACTCCAAATGTGGGACGGAGGGAGTATTTAATTAGCAAAATAATTAGAAAATAATAAGATTCTAATAATCCGAGATTAAGCCTAATCGGGTCAAATTTTTGCTAATCGACGGTTGACCGTAAAAAAATGACGGAACTGTAAAAAATGGACCGGATCGACACGAATTTCATTTGTTATGGACCTGTTTTTCAAAAAGTGAATGTTTTGGACCAAATTCGTGTATCGGCCATTCGGCCATGTGTTTAGTAAAAAAATTGACCTTTACTCATGTTTTAATCCATGATCTCTCTAGTCATAATATTGTGCCTATAAAAGGCATAGAGTAGTGTATGAATTAAACACCAACAAAAGCTCAACACCCCACTAACTTTTTTCTTTCACTTTCTACTAAATTTCATAAAACTCGTGCTAAGTGAGTACTCCCTCAGTCCGCCATTAAATGTCACTAGTTTCCTTTTTGGTTCATCGACTAATACCTGTCACACCTACCTTTTACTACTTTGGTAATGATTCCACTAACTTATTCTTATCCACATTTTATTACTCCATCTGCCCACCATTTAAAGAACCATTTTTTGCCATTTTGGGTTTATGCGATTTATAAAATCATTTAATTAGTCAACTTTTAGTATGCAGACCCCAACTGAGTATGCAGATCCCAACTTTTAGTATGCAGACCCCACAGTCCATCAACTTTTCATATTCACAGTCTAATACTCCCTTCGTCCCAACTGAGTTGAGTCGTATTCTTATTTGGGATGTCCCAACTAAGTTGAGTCATTTCCTTTTTTTACAAAAAATAAAATATCCAATCACTCTTACTTTATTCTACTATATAACTTTACTCTCTCTCTCTCTTTATCTTTCTTATTTTATTGCTATCTCCTACTTTTCAACATCATTTCTTAATCTCCGTGTCTAAAAGCTATGACTTAACTTAGTTGGGACGGAGGGAGTATAAAACTAATACTTTAAATGCGTCCCACATTCCACTCACATTCTCCAATTACTTTTCTTCACAAAGTCAAACAATTTCTTGAAACCCGTGCCAAGTCAAAATTACTCTTTAAATGGTGGACAGGGGGAGTATGAAACTAATATACTCCCTTCCTCCCATAAAAATATGTACACTTTCCATTTTCGTTCGTCCTATAAAATTTGAGCATTTCCATTTATGAAAAGTTATCGCAATTTATACTCTTATACATCAAATTATTTACAATGTATACCACCATCAAAACATTAATAATAATGTGGGTCCCACTATCCATTAACAATATTTTATCATCTTCCTCTTATTTCTTAGCACTTTACTAATTTTATCTTAATTGTTGGCAATTGAAACTAAAAATATAATCTATAACTGTTCCACATTGGTGTCAAGAGAAAACTGAAACTAGTATATAAGTCTCATGAGCCTCTTCTTCTATCACCAATTGGTTTTAGGATGGAACCCATGGATTTCTAACATGGTATCGGAGCAGGTTCAAATATAGAGATCGGTCACTGTCTCTATATCAAAAAAAATCCAAAAAACCTGAACATGCCTTCATCATCGTCCCTTCCAAAAAGACCAGCCAAAACCCTTTCAAAAACAGCCACGAATCAGCCCCAAAAAAATCTGATCAAATTTTAGTTCCATCAGGAAAAGAAACCGATCCAGTTCGCTTGGTTACAATTTCTAGCAACAAGTTGATCATGTTGATTAGGAGTCCAACTAAGAAGTTTATTAGCTGTATTAATTCCAACAACCACACAGTCCAGAACTGATAAGGAAGAAGCGTCAGAGATACAGCAGTGGAAAGAGACAAAAAGATGGCGCTGCAAGGAGGAGAGAATGAAGAGAATGAAGATGTTGGACTATTCCTCTTCGAAACGGAGCCGAACAATTCCGCCAAGGGGGAGAAGAAGCTTAAACCGAGAAGGTGGAGTAGCCAACGTCTGTGCAGCTGAGGGGGAGAGGCCTCAGCCGCTGTGAAGAGTTGGCGGGAAGAACGTCGTCAAATGATGATGTTGGAGGAACAACCACGGGAAAATTCAACGCTGATCCTCGAGAAAGAGTGAGGAATCATCCAGCTGAGGGGGAGAGAACTGCCACAGCCGGATGATTCCAGCCAAGAAAGAAGACTGCGCGTCGTCGTTAGAAGAAAAGCAAGCAAGTACCGGTCCGACAAAAGGGAAGGCCAGAGAGGCCGCATGCCATCCGCCGATATGGTGAGAAGATGAAAGGCCAGTGGCGAACCCCGAGCAACCATGCCAGGAGAAGAAGGCTGACTGTGGCCGAAGATAAAACAACAACAGTCAAGATAAGAAGAAGTTCACGGTTTGTCCGGCCGAGGGAGGGAGGAAGAATGCAACCGAACAACTTCTCTCCAAATCTATGGTAGCCGTGAACGCCAAAGAAGACCGATTTGATATCGCCGGAATGTCCTGAGAGAAGGCTATCAAACCAAAGGAAAAAACGACGAGTTATCCGGCTAAGAGGGC